>NC_091743.1:72518478-72558478 GCF_043380555.1 Nothobranchius furzeri
GGACATGTCCGAAACACCTGATCAGATGCCTGAACCACATCAGCTGGCTTTTGTCAACGTGAGGAAGCAGCAGCTCTACACAGAATCTCTCCCAGATGTCTGATCTCCCCTCTTAGAGAGCAGGAAACTCTTTCCAGCTGCTTTCATTCATGTTCTTTTGGTTGGCTGATGGAAGATGATGTCATTGGTAGCTGATATTAAAATGCGTTGTGCTTTGGAGAAAACTCAGCAGTGCTCCCTTCTAACATAGATGTGAAACTGGTCTCATTCAGTGGAATTACTGGGAGAACTGGGCGTGCTTTTTTTGTTTCAGTAGAAAAAGAAGCGCATAGGTCATGTGAAGCACCAAAAGTTGGCTGCACCCCACCAGCTGCAGATCACTGCTCTGAACCTTTCTCTGCTTGGACATGAAGAATGACAGACAGAGGACATAGTCCTAAACTAATGTCTAATTTTCAGTTACTGTTGGTTTTTTGTCAAATTATGAAAATACAGATAACAATGTCATCATCTTGTTAGGGCTTTCTGTAACTGTTAGTTATTAAAACAGTCCTATGTTGCGGTGTTCCTCGTTCAGGTGTTCCCTGTTCCCAACAGCAGGGAGAATGCAATCTATTAAAGCAAATAATAAAACGGTTTATTAAACGTAGTAAAACAGATAATCACTATTAGTGATTTATGGTGAGCATGAAATCAGTGTATCAGCTTCAATGTGTGACTGCATTACTGTTTATCCCGGACAAGTCCCTGGCTAACCACCAAGCTTCCTAAAATGTTTCAACAAAATTACTTTAAAGAGAACCCATACAGCTGTGTTGTGAGAATCATTCCCAGGTAAGAGTTGGATTATAACAGTCTGGGACCCAAAATGCTAAAACAACCCTGCTTCTATATCAACACAATCAGTAGGCCAAGTCTGTGCATTGTGAAAAACCAGCCAGAAAATATCAAACTTGCCCAGAAAAGTTGTTTCAGTGCTACTAAATTTACTCCTGAAAAACTAGATGTTTTCTCACATTCTCTCTTTTTTCGATCATGGAAACCAAACCTAGATGAGTTTCAAGCATCTGCAGAAACTCAGACTGTTTTCACTAGAAATTTGTTTAACCAATTTCCTTTAACATGTTCCAAATTCCAGTAACCCGGGAGCAAGGCCCTGAGGCTCACCATTTGTTTTCATCATTTAAAACTGGCCAAAGCAAGTGGACTTATGAACTGAACATGTTCTCCAGTTCTGCCAACTCTCAGGCATTGAGGGTTAGTTGGACGTAGGATATTCGACAGACATTTACACCATGGTTTAGTATGGTCATCGATGAGTTTTTATGCTGGACGCTTATGTCTGTGTGTGCTGTGCCAGAGAGAGCCAATTTTATTAGCGCTATTCCGGAGGCTGGCGTGTTTTCTCTATGCCGTATTAATATTTATGACCAGTTTTAACTGCTGTGGCTTTTACAGCTTAACTCTCAGCACCAAACTTTATTAATGTCATAAGGACAATGTCAGCAGAGGCCCTAAATAGGGTTACTTTTGTGTGTGTGTGTGTGTGTGTGTGTGTGTGTGTGTGTGTGTGTGTGTGTGTGTGTGTGTGTGTGTGTGTGTGTGTGTGTTAGGGTTACACCACGCATCCTTAAATGTTCAGAGATCTTATTCCTGGCTTCATACCAAATGAAGGGTGCAAGTCAGGGGGGAAAGTTGCCAACTAATGATGCAGATAGATGCACATACACACACCACACTCTAGTCTAACATTCATTGTGAGGACCATCATTGACTTAATTAATTTTAGTGACTGGATTGTGCCTAACCCTGACTAGTCTACTCCTAACCCTAACCTTAACTAAAACTTCATTCACACCAGACCTCTAACACTATAAACAGTAGAGCTCAGTAACATTGTTCCAAAGTGAGGACCAGTAAAATGTCCTCACTTTGCTACTAATGTCCTCACTTTGCTACTAATGTCCTCAGTTTGCTGGTAAAAAGCTTGTTTTGGTCCTCACTTTGATGTATAGATGGGTATATACACACACACACACACACACACAAACACACACACACACACACACACACACACACACACACACACACACACTCGGAAAGATAGAATCTGTGCTGAGAATTAAAGGTCAGAATCTACCAATGTAAATTTAACTGGATAAAAGTTTTATTCAAACTTTTATGTTCTTTTATTTTTTGTTGGATTACATTATTTACTTGAAGCTAAACCACTGCAGCTTCACGCCAGTGTAGACTCTCACTTATTTGTTTCAAGAAGCAGGTTTCCTCACCTCCACTCAGCTTTTAAAAGGTAACGAGCCACTTTGTTTTCAGGTCTAGGAAGACCTGAGGATGGAAAGTGATTTAGCTCGCTTTAATGGAGACGCTGGTTTCCGGTTGATGTGATTACATTTAAACACAATCTCTCTTCTTCTAACTGAAACCATCCCTCCTTCCATTTCTTGCCTTCTCATCTTCCTCCTCTCTGCTTAGCCCCCCACCCCCACCCCCGACCTGTTTGTTGCTCATGGAGGCAACAGTTGTGCTTTAGGAGTTTAGCAAACCATTTTATTTCATTTTTACGTATCAACTCTAGCTTTCAGGTTTTTCAGAGTTGATCTAAATGGAAACGGGGAAACATTCAGGTTTGGATCACAGAATCTTCTATTCTTAAAATAACCTGAACAGTTTTTATTAATCACAACTTTTTAAAGCTTGTAAATCTCAACCCACCCACTGGTCTTGGATTAAAATAATCCATAATTAGATCAGCATCAGTGATACTTTAGCATCAATCAGCATTTTATTGCAACAGTTGTCCTTATGTCATGGGAGTGAACTCGGTGCTTAAGAGGAATCAGTGATGATAAACCGATTCTTTTAAAACTGAATGATCAGGAGAAGAGAGAGGGTAATTTTAAGGTCGAGTTGTTCTTTTCCAAACCATAAATCCTCTTATTACCTCCTGGCTGCAGAATCAGCTAAATATTTGCACAGGTTTGATGATGAATATCTGATCTGTGTTTAATAAGCCTCTAAATTCTCCATCAAATTGTTTTAATCATAGATGAAATAAAAAAGGAACTAAACTAAACCAGTCAGTACAGACCTTCAGAAGGAACCAAAGGTCTTAAATAAACCATCTAAAACGGGGACACAAACGAGAGATTAATAAACAGTTTGTTCGAGTTAATGAATGTCTGAGTTTTTAAAGATAAAAAGAAAGTTGAGATTTTTCTCTAAACTAATCCGATGTGTTTGTCTTCTTCTGGGTTTGTCACCATCGGCCTCACCTCACCGTGCTTCAGAAGACATGCTTATTCCTACTCTTATTACCTGTAAGTAAAGCTTTCACACCAGGATCAACATCTGTCTCAGCATTTGTTGTTTTTAACGTTTCGTCCTGTTTGACTCTTTCTGGACTCTCCGTGTTGAAAACAGCATGATTTCTTCCCAATTTACTCCTTTAATTTTTACTTTTGCTTCTGCCAAAACTTTGACTTCATAAAACTACAGAAAAATACTTAGAAATCAGTTATTTAACTTTTTTAATATTTGTGCAGAAATAAAAACATGATAAAAAGTAACTCATGACCTAAACGAACTGAAAAACTGAACCTTAATGAACAAGTGACACAAAAACTTTATACAAGTGAAGGTTTTGCAAACGCAGGATGAAAATGGAAAAGGTTTCATTTTATGACTTTTAGAAAACATATATTTTTTAAGAACCAGTGCTTTAGTTCTCGTTATATTTGGGTCTGAGTCAGCTGATGTGACTGGGCTGACGAGTTTGTCGGAACGAGAGTTTTTATGGTTTTTACACCTGCAGCGTTTAATCGGTCCAGCTTGGTCCGTTCTCCTCAGCTCGGTTCCTTTGAGCAGGTGTGAACACAGGAATCTCACCGCTGTGCAGAACCGGACCAAGACCCGCTGGAGGAGGTGGTCCTGGTCCGTTTATAACGTGAACTTGATCCAACACAACGACCACGTGACCGCATAGCCAAACGCCCTCCTGTAGCAGTTTTGTGTTGTGTTCTGGGGTACTGGAGGACCCACAAACATCAGGTTGTTCCAAGCTAGTTGGAAACGAAACAGGGGCTTGAGTGGGCGATCAACAACATCCGTTACCAAACTGATATTTGAGCAGAGTGTCAAGATTTATCATTTCTCTGCTTTCGTACTCTGAAAGTTCAGAACAATCTCTTAATATCCCGCAGAATGAAGCAGCCAGATGAAGTGAATGAAATCCATAAATATAGTGAAGATCTTGTAGATTTCTAGGCTAAAATGTGCAGCACGGTGCTGAAGGTGCTGCCATCTCTGGTATCAAATGCACCAAAAGTTTGAGAAATGATTTCTGTGAAATTGAGATGTGAATAAGTTGTTTGAGTATCTGTGGGTTAAATTACTTGTTTGCCCCGTTTGTGGCAGCTACAGTTTGGTGCAGGAGAAACTTCATTTGCATTGACTGCACGCCCCGTCCCTTAAAGAGTCTAACCCTGAAGGTCAATATCATTCACCGTTATCTTCTCCACCAAGTGGCCATTTCCTGCTTATTAACCACCCCTAATGAAGAGCTATTATGGCTGTCTCACACACATGCACACACACCTGGGCAGGTGTGTGCACTCTGTTGCCCTGAGCTCCTCTTAAAATCCCTGCAGGGATTATCTAAACCTTCAGGCTTTTCTTATCTGAAAATTTCCTCCAAATCTGCTCTGGGTCCAAACCGAGCAGAACAATCCTCACATTCCCAAAACTCCCTGCCAAACGACTTCCTTAATATTCTTCTTCTTTAGAGGTGGAAACGGACGCGTTCAGCATCCAGCGTTCTGGTTCTGATGTTTTCTTTTGCTACAAAAAACTTACATCTAAAACCGTTTTAATGGTTACTCTGGTAAAATCTCTGTTAGTTAATATCACAAATTTAAAATTAATTTACAGTTTAAATCCTCTTGATCATCCAATAGAAGTGACGAGGTGGCGGGACAAGAGCGTTTAGAAATCTGTATAAAACTTTTATACTGATGTTTTATTAATTCATTGTACAGTTGAGAGCTGGACTTTTAATTAAGCCCAAACTTTTCTTTAATGTTGAATCGTTGTGACATCACAATAAGGGGCTTTTTGAAATGGCTCGTAGAAGCAAATAACTCCTCACAACACGGACACCTACGGAAACCAGATGGATGGGTTTTATTGGTGTTTAGAGAGGCAGTAGAGACATTCATGGCATCGCTAAAGAATACAGTCAGTCAGTCGGCTTGTAGTCGTTCATGAACACATTACCACCCACACCTTTCACCTGTTCCAACACCAGGATTTACGTACACAAATGAAAAGTAAATGAGAGGACATGAAGTCTGAAGTCATGTTGATATGCTGCTCTTTGAGGAGTTAAACGTGTGCAGGACCCGTGTCTCTGCATCCCTCCATCCGACACCCTCAGATGAAAGTGTGTTTCGCCTGCAGCCTCCTCTGGAGCTGCTGCTGTCATCCTGAGGTGACTGACTGACTGCAGCACCGGCGGGGGATGGCTTCAGGATATTTGAGTTATTCAGCTGCCAGCTGACTGGCTGAGGCCCATTCCAGACAGAAAACAGGAGGTTCTGCCAACCTCTGAAACAAATGCTGCTCCCCTTATTTTACTGGACACCTCAGGTGTCCTCCCCCCCGTGGATCTGCAGAGCCCTGGCTGAAAATAAAATCTACTCCCTGTACAAGCATTGCTTTCTCAGAGAGAGCAGTGATGGTCTCCTGCAGGATAAACATTTTTTCTTCAGATTTTTAATCAGAAGGGAAAAAAAAGCCAAGAAGTGGCAAAGCGTGCTACTACTGCTCCTCGCCTGAATCAGACACTTTCCTGAAGCCCTCAGATGAGCTAGAGTTCAGCAAACAGCAGCTTCACCTGCTGCTAAAAGTTATTTAATGTTCATGTAGGAAAACATGATTAAATCAGAAAAATGTCCTGTTCATCTACATGGAATGGGCGGAGCTTAACATGTTGACCACAATCCACCTCATAGGGGCACTTTGGTCTCTTATAATCCTCACTGGTTATTTTATTTGTGTACACCTTCTAGTACCTGGTTGGTCCTATTCCTGCTTTCAGGACCACCGTCATTTTTGGTTTCATGGATCCAATAAGGTGCTGGAAATATTACTCAGAGGTCCTGGTCCATCCAGACATGACCGCATCTGCTCCATCCATGATAAGAAGCTCACGTTCCACCCCATTCTAAAGGTTCTGGACTGGACTGAGATCTGGTGACTGTGGAGGCCGTTGAAGCTTTGTGACATGGTGCATGGTCCTGCTGGAAGCAGCATCAGAAGATATATCCATGTGGTCATAAAGAGATGGACATGGTCAGCAACAATACTCAGGTAGGCTGTGGTGTTAAAACCAGGCTCAGGTGGGACTAAGGGGTCCAAAGTGTGACAGGAACATCACCACCATACTTGGCAGGATTGACCCATGTTGTCATGTTGGTGACAACCAGTTCTGATCCGACAGCTGAAGTCCAGACTCATCAGACCAGGAACGTTTTTTTCCCATCTCATCTGTAGCCTCAGTTTTCTGTTCTTAGCTGACACCTGGAGTGATCTTCTGCTGCTGGAGTCCATCTGGAGCAGCTGGTGTTCTTCTGCAGTCCCTTGCACAAACCAGTCGGACCTCTGACCCTGGAGATGGTTGTGGATTCAGATCCCAGTAGATCAGCAGATTCTGAAGGAGTTATTTGCTTCTACAAAATTTGTGTTTTTGGATTAAAACTCTTTAATCTGGTGGGACCAGATGAAGAAGAGGATGGATTTGGATCTAACATCTTGATGATGACATTTATCACCACCATGCTTCTCCCAACTGACCTTTTCATAAATTAATTTTTTCTTTTGCACAGAAAGAAAGCTCCAGTAATGAGTTTTAATGGGAACCCAGCATTTGGGAAATGGACCTTTAAGTGTCTGACGTCTCGTATATCAAACAAGAGTCAATTAAAAGCTTTTTTTTTTTTATCAAATGTTGTCGCTTTGCTTCATTTCATCCCATTTTGTGTCTCCTGGGAACTCATCTCCTCCTGGAACCATCAGGGAGAGCCAAACGCTCCCCCCAATGGTTTTCCGTGTCCCCAACCACACGTCTCTCATTATCCCGACGTCAAACAGTCTGCAATTAACGCTGTCGGGGGCCGAGTGGTCCGGTGTTCCCGCCGCGGCCGGCTCTTTGTGGGGTAACCTGGGTGGTTAATGAACTGCTGCTGTGATATTCATTAAAGAGGGATTATGTCGCACTCGTTGGCAATTACAATACGAGAGGAATTTGTCATTTAAACGAGCCCATTATCTGGATGAATGTGAAGGGTGGGAGTGTGGAGACGGAGCGGGACAGATAATCAGAAGGTCTTTTCCCTTCTCATGAGTTTGATCCTTTTGCTTTTACCAACTTCTCTCTCCTGGTTGTTCTTCATCCCTCCATCTCCCTCCTTTCCCATTAAGGTTTCCTTTATCCTCTCTCCTCCCAGCCCACTTTCTATCACAGTGCAGTCAGAAAGCCAGGAACAGGTCACTCTGAGTGGGCCCTCGTCCCATCACCTGGGGGGTTTGAAGCTCCATTGCCTCTAACTTGATAAGTTCAACCTGAGTTTGATGGAAGGAATTCAGTTTGTTGAGTTTCTCTTCCTCTTGGGTTGCTGGTGTCTTTCTCCCTCTTGTTTCTAAAACATGTCATTTCTCTTCTGTTTTTCACATTTTTGTCTTTTTCTGTTTTTTTTTTCATTGTGCTTCATGATTGAAATGATCAACAGTGTACAGCTCATCATCTGATTCCGCACAGATTATGCTTAGGCTTCCATTTCCTTTTCTCTCAAACACACGCACACACACACACACACACACACACACACACACACACACACACACACACACACACACAAGGACACACACACACACACACACACACACACATTCCACAGACCTGCAGATTGATAGGGATGAAGGAGATATTTCCTGCACAGCTGACCTCTCCCTTATTGCTTACTGACCTTGGGGGTGGGGGATCAACAATGTAATGGCACGCACGCACACACACACACACACACACACACACACACACACACACACACACACACACGCAGCAGCGCCTCATAAACACAAAGAGATCATTGGTAAAGTTTACTGGAAGTACAGATTATTATATTCAGTTGCACCACAGAAATGAAACGTGCATATATTTAAAAAAAACTGCATCCAACTGGTTTCTCTGCTGGTTCTGTTCAGACGGGATGATTCAGCCAGACATGACCAGGGTGTGTTTGATAAAACCTGAGGTGTTGGTAAACAGGAAGGGAGCTGCAGATGAGATCAGGAGGTTTTATATGAAATCAGCCCGATAATGTTTCCTTCTTTCTAAAGGAGCTGGACTCTACGACGGTTTCCAGGCTGTCATCATTTTTATTTGAATATACAAAGAAAAACAATACTGCAGAATTTAAAGATCCTCATTTTGCTTGAACTGTGGTTTTTAAAGACGTTCTCACCAGTTTGCATCTAACCTGCTGCCTTTTAAACACTCCTAATCGTAAACTAATCCTAGTAGCATTAATACTTAGCTTTACCTGTTATTTAAGGGTCAAATTTACTGAGATTATCGACAACATTTGCATTTGCCCATAGTTCGAATCAATGCCTTGTAAGTCTTACTCGGGGGGGGGGGGGGGGGCGCTCCGGTGCCCACGTGTAAGGACATAGAGGTCAACCAGAGGACAAAACAACACTGACTAGGGTCATATTTCCTGATATATGGACATCTCTCCTCTGATTGGATAACAGTCTGTAAAAAGGCACACCTACATCATTTATGTTGTAAAGTGTTTCCTGCTGCTTTACGTCTCCTAAACCATCAACCATCAGATTATTTTGGCAGAAATGTGAAGAATTTCCTGTCAGACTCAACTTTTCAATCAACCATGAGTTCTACAGTTTAATCCAGAAACCTTTAGATTTACCTCAAAATTACTGGAGCATGTGCACTTGTCTCTGGCTGATTGGTTCACTAGTGAACGTCGTGATAAGTCACTGAGCAGCACGCCCACGCACCACCCCGGGTAGACCGGCAGCCCGATACAACAGAAAACACTGAATGTCCCTCACAGGCAGCTCTCACACAGCTCTGAAGGAGTTTGAGTGTTTGCTCAGAGAAACACACACACACACACACACACACACACACACACACACACACACACACACACACACACACACACAGAGCAGCCCACTGTTTGCCATTTGCGATTCGAAGTCAGGCACTTACAGTGAGTAGAAATCTGTGTTGGTGTTTTCTGGAGGAGGTTTTTTCTGTTAACCTAAATAAAAAGTAGAAATAGATGGATTACAATGATCCAACAGGAGCAACATCTACAATTTAAAATTGCTTCAGCTGTTCCAGTGACGGAATCTGTTTGTTAACCCAAAAAGTTGCTGATTACACTGATATTAAACTCCACCGGGAAATGTGGCAGTCTCTGTGTAAATTAATAAAAGTGTATCACAAAGATAAGAGTCAGACTGTTTATTGCAGTTCTGACCTCCTTCCTGCGTCCACATGCTTGAAGAACCCAGCTTCACACCGAATGCATAGTCATTGCATCATTAAAGCCGCCGTTAAAATCATTGAGTTTGTTTCCATCGAGCGTTGAACAGTGTGTTCGGGACATTTAAGCTATGAGTCTGTTTTTTAAATTCTACGCTTCCATAACGCATCAAGCTTAGCAGTTCAGATCAGGCTAGACAGGAAGTCAAACATGGGAGCAGTGTAAAACATCCAGCAACTTTCAAAATAAAGGATACGTGCAGATTTCCAGTTGCTTAACTATTAAAGTAACACTAAACAGTGTTTTACACTTTAAGCTATTCCTTCAAAAGTGTGACAATGTAAAAAGAACAGAAAATGGACCACAGAACTTTCTGGATACATGCTGCTCTCTTTAAGTCTGGCTAGTATTGTGCAAACTAGTGAAATCACTGTGACCTTGCAGTTCTCCGGTCATTTTGTGATTCCAGCTGTGTAGAATCTGAAACACCCCCAGTGGAAAGAGACATGGCACATAGGTCACACAGAAAACCTGTCTATTATGTTACGGATCTGGAGCAAAGCCAGAGTAGTGGTGACTAATGGAAAGTCAGGATTTATGAACATTAGCAGCAATAAAATGTTAAAGGTTGTAGAAGTTTTAAATTGTGGGTTTTATCATTTTGATTTGTTGTATTTTTTAGCAGCAGATCACAGTCTTGATTCGCTTGAAACATTCTCAAATAAAACATTTGATTAATTGACGGAGGATCGGATAAAATATTTGAATCCTTAAATATTCAATAGTTGCAGACCAAGCGGCCACATGTTTGCTTGTTATTCATTTATCGGTCATTTTGACATTACCTGGTTGTTTCTTTTTACCTCTGATTTGATTAGGGCAAGAGTTTAAACAATACTCTTAATAATAATTTATTACAAAGATCAATCACCTTGAGGTTCACCATCATAAACGGGTCCAATTAACAAGAGTATCTATTTACGTGCAGCACAGTTCATTCCTAATAAAATTCACTTTAATTTCATTAATAGTCTGAATAAATGTTTTAATAATTAATAAAAAACAGCATTTAACCCTCTTAAAGTCATTTAAGAGTTTATTCTGTTATTAGTGGAATTATCAGAAGCTAAATAAGATGCTCCTGCATGAAACAGATGAGTCCTGTTGCCATGGTTACTCCTAGCAAATAACTAAAAATTGCCAGCAGAGCTCATTCAAACAGCATAGCAATCAAATCAGCATGTGAAGTTCTTTCAAAACATTTTATGCATTTAAAAAAATCATTAGGAAAAAACCCCAAGACGAAACAAAGAAAAGCTGAATGTGAGTGGAGCTGCAACACGCTGCATGTGAACAAGCGCAGCGTGAACCCTCGCTGACACACTCGGGTCGCTCTGTTCTGATAAACCTGTGGGCAGTTCTCACATCACTCTGCAAAGTTTTTTGCTGTTTAGGTTCGAATGGTTTAACCTTTTAAAGATACACAACCCTAAATGTAATCCTATAAATGCAGTTTTAGACATTTATATAGCTGTTATAAAAAGGTTTGGGCTGAGGCGGTACATCGGGACTTACACCCCATACAGGATCATTAAAGAGCAAGTCACCCCCTACAGATTCTTAGTCAACTCACACTTCCTGTTTGAAAAATGCAACAAATGCTGTTGCCTAGCAAACCGAGAGGGCGGATCCTAGAGGTGGGAAAAATTATCGATTCTAAGATGCATCGCGATTCAGCCGTGCATGATTCCGCATCGATGCAGCAACGTGACATAATGAGATTCTCTCCCTATGTCTATGTCGGGGGTCGGCAATCCACGGCTCTGGAGCCGTATGCGGCTCTTCCATCCATCTGATGCGGCTCTCTGTGCTTGTAAAATAATGAATGGATATTTAAATAAAATGCTTTATATTTTACTGCATTAATTTTACATCTGTATGCCAATTCTAAATGTAAAGATTGTCTGCGTAAACCTGAACAGGTCCAACCCGGTCTTACTGTGAGACCGGGTTGACGCGTCACGCTTGTGCGTAATCATAGGCGCATTCTGAGCTGACGAGGATGTCAGATTCTGGGACTCTCCTCAGACGGCTCCTGGATGTGTTGCCACATTGGAGCCAGGAACAAGCACTATTCCGCCAAAGTTTCATAATCAGGGAACATTTTCTAAGTGACAAGTCTCGCTTCAGTCGGAGGAATCTTCCTGCATGCGCTCTGGTTCTGTGACGCGCTCCAAGCCCCTCTCCACATCTTCAGCTCGCTGTGCACCATACGTACGCACTGACAGCGAGCTGCGCTGAGCTCAGTGTCCAGCTCAGATGTTCAGATGGGAATCTTTTCTTGAGTGATTTAGCTACATCTGCGATGTGCGAAACGAATAAAGTTTCAGTTTGTCTGAATGCGTTGGGGTAATTCTTTCTATTCTTTCTCCATCAAAATAAATAGTCAAATACGGGAACTATCTGGTCAACACAAGCCCTGCTTTTAACTGTTCTGTTTTCTTGTGAAAATTGTTGCAAAGAGATATAATTTAACTTGATTAACACCAGAGCCAGGCGCAGTGCGCCGTTATCTCCGTCACTGTAAATGAGGGAAAAACAAAATGATCGGATCCTTTTCTGACCTTCCCCACCTACAAAGTTTAATTACAACAATCAAATGTGACAGAGCCTGGATTTTGTATTCTGAACAGTCTAAACATCTTTTTAAAAGAAACGTATGACAAAAGTGGCACCTGCTCAGTAAAACCACCAACAGGGTGAAAAATATCAAAATGCTGTAGGCAGAGACGGGCTACAACTTCTCGATCCACTTTATATAAATCGTTTTATTGATTATCGTCTTATGAAAGATAACTTTGACGTACACGAGCGACCGGTACTGGCTGCTGTCACCTGTTGTGATTGGTTAAAGCAGCTCTCTGCTGTCTGAGGGTAGGCCCCGCCAACTACGCCACGGCTGCTGTGTCTCCCAGTGTTTTCTTTACTGTGGGAAACGGGTAATAATGGCTCTTTGATGGGAACAGGTTGCCGACCCCTGGTCTATGTCTATACGTGGACAATAAAGTTTTGAGGTTTTACAATTACTTCTGGGGGCAGAGTTGCAATGACATGCGCACTACGTTGCCCTAGCGCCAATTTAAAACAGAAAAGGTGGACAGGGATACAGGGCCAACATTATCAGTAATCAAAGATGTACCCATTACATTTAAATCGGATATCTGGGCTAATTTCGGTTTTGGGATCCTGGATGTGAAAGAATCACTTAACACAGTATTTGTTTACTATTTTTAAGTTCAGTAATATTCTATCTTAATGCTGCTCTACCGAAAACATTATTTCTTATATTATTTAAGTAATTATAGGAAGCACACTTTAAAAATTACTGCTCACTATAGTGAATAGATGAATGTTCTGTTGTTCAGGGATTTCGAAATCAAAAAGAAATTGAAAACTATTTTACTGCTTTTATTAATAATGAAAATTTTTGTGTGAAGAATCGTGATGCATTTCAGACTCAAATCGAATCGTTAGGCAGATAATCAGAATTGGATCGAATCGTGAGGCAGGTAGAGATGCACACCACTAGCGGATCCACTAACAAATACACACACACACACACAGGCTCACAATGACATTGTGACATGATATGGTACCAGATAACGTTCTAGGGTACCTCTTAGCCAATAGCGGTGGCAGATTTAATTTCAAATGCAGTACAGAGGTTTTACCTGACAACGGCACAACACTGACAGTTTTAGGCAGAAAATTTAAATTTTAACTAAAGTGCAAAACTATTGACTACACGTGTCTGCAGCACGATTAGACACGGACTACAGTGTGTGGAAGTCCCTCAGTGAGAGTGTATGGAGGAGTTTCTTGTAAAGGGGCAGTGCCTAAAAAATAAACATATGTTTTTATACACCTGTAAATAAACCAGATTACAGCCAGGGCTCGTATCAGGGTAAATGCTTCAAGCTGGTGGCAATCTGTTCTGTTTGAACAAACATCACTGGTTATCACATTTGTTTAATTGTATTTACATTTGATCATTTACATTCACAAAACATTTAAGTTATTTGACTTACCAGAACTTAAAAAATAGTAAAATAGATAAAACAACTGGGTTTTACGACGTATTTTAAAAATATTTTTAGCAAAAAATTAAAATATCATTTTTTCCTTCATTCTTTGATGTGATGGGAGTTCAGCGTGCCTTCTGCTTGCCGTCTCCTAGAGCCCAGATCAGCATCGGAACCAGGTCAGGGAGGTGAGCTCTAGAAGGCCATTTACCGCACCTCAGGCTGAGTGCTGATAAGAAACGTATGCATTGGAATCCATCATTTTCTCTGGATCAAGCTAGCAGGACTCCCTCGGCCTGTCACGCTTGGTTTAGCAGAAAAACGTTTTTCTCACTAAAACGACTCCCAAAGCCAAAATTATTTATTAAAATGTTTATTTAGAATGCATTCCTTTTATTTTTCTCTAAATATTTGTTCTAAAGAATTTCTAACCTGCAACATGCTCTTTAAAGCGGCGTTGGAAACATTAGACGGTCCATGTTTATCATGAGAAAATTAGCCTCTAATTGTTGACAAAGTGTGAAAAGCAGCTGCAGCGTTGTTTAACGAAAACCCCCGTGATTAATTACACATTTAGCCAGCCGACACAAACTAATAGCTCTTCGTTTAGCCGTAGCTTCGTTTTTCTCCTTTAGAGCACTTAAACACAACTATTCAGTTGCGTTGTGAGATCAGAACCTTCAGAATGTTCATCTATCGCCTTTTGGTGGAGATTTGTGTTTGAAAAACAAAGGTTTTGTGTTTCAAGCTGCTTTAACAGACTCTGAACCATACGAGCAGCATGTGGGCCTCGCGCTGCGGCGGCGTACGTTTGGAAACCTGGCCGAGGTTTGTGTCCAAGAGTTGAAAATGTCTCAGAGTGGCGCAGTGCTTTCTGCTCTGCTTCAGAATGAACCACACTATCACTTTCACTATATTCAGATTTCATTTTTCTGACTTCTGGGTTGGTTTTGAGCAGAAACAGGCAGGGTAAAACATGAAGTCAGTTCTGTTTTGGTTTTTGGGAATGCTGCTGCGGGATAGGGTCAGGCTGTGACGCCTCGCTGTCACTTCTGCCATTTGGTCCCTCGGTGTAGCTAAAACTAAAGGATCAGGGGAATCTTTAAAAATGGCCAACAGATGGGAGTTTTGACATGTAAACAATGAGGGGAGAAAAAAAATCAACGACTGCAGAAACACCCAGGGGACCTCCCATCAGCAGCCATGAGACAACGAGATTTATCATCACAGGAAGCAACGGTAGATGCTCCACATTCTGCTGAATGTCAGCATCTGAAAAATAACTTCTGCTCTTAGTTTTCCTCTAAAAGCTCTAAAAACTGAGATAAGCTTCTGTCTGGTTTCATCTCAAGATCAATTACTGCAGCTGATAGGATGGAGAGGACTCACTCTTCATCTACAGTGTGTTTGAAATACCTGAAGTTTACCTCATGTTAGTTCTATTAGTTTCATCTGAACAAACCACAAGGCTTCTAGAACAATGTCCAACAAAAGAGGCCACAGTGGAGATGTTTAACCACAGTGCACTGCAGCATGTTTAGGTAGGACGTGCAGCCCAACATGCAGCTGTCTGCATAGTGGTGGAGTGCTGATGGTTTGGGCTTGTCCTGCAGCCACAGGATCTGGACACCCTGCTGTCCACCTATCTGGATACCAGAGTAGTCTGACTCTCTACCATGATGTTGGTGGATGTGCTGATCTGATCTACTCGTTAGTTTCTTATCAGCACTCAGCCTGAGGTGCTGTAAATGGTTTTACTCTTTCTTGGAGGATGGAATCCCTTCATTAGGAAGGAGGCGGGCTCAATGAGACCAGCATCCAATGAAATTAACATATTATGAGAACCATCTTTAAACTCATTCTCAACATGAACAACGTGGGCTAGTAAAGAAAAATAAACATTTTCACATTAGGTCACAGTACAAGGACTGTCATTTTTACAGTGTAAAACTCATACGTAATTCCTGAAAGGCAGAAAACTCCGGATTGTAGCTTTAAAAAGACTTTGCAACTTTTTCATATCCTTAAATCGTTGTTTTGAGCCAGAATGTGCTAAAATGACCCTTTACAAGGTTAATGAATTGTCACTCAGACCCCCACTGTCCTCTATGGCCAGAGCATCGCATTTGCAACTTCAGAGTGTCAGGCCGCTCTGTTGGAAAATTTGATAAAATGGAGCTGACACACCTGGCACTGCAGTCTGCTTCCTGCACATTTCCTGCATGTTTTAGATCATGAACTGAGCTGATTTGGTTAATTTAGTGATGAATCACTCCTGTTGACACTAATGGAGGCTGAGGAGAGGTTTCAGCATCTAGATTAAGGTGTTAAAAAGACAAACGCACAGCGACAAGTTTCACCTTTACTTTGACAACGGATATTTAACCTTTCCACTGTCTGCATGGGTGGCCCAGCCAGGAAAGTTGACCATTGAGCAGGTTTGATGGTTTATCCCTTGGGTCCACGTGGCAGGGGTGAGGAGTGAGCACCCCTGCCACGTGGACCTCAAGGGATAAACCATCAATCCTGCTCAATGGTCAACTTTCCTGGCTGGGTCACCCATAAAGACATTGGGAGGGTTAATAACAAACACTGTGGGGTGTGAATGAGTGTGTGAATGGATGAATGATACACCATAGTGTAAAGGACTTTGGAGTCCTTACTCTGAGAGGCGCTATACTAGTGTGGGTCATTTATCATTTGAACCAACTCATCTCCATGTGATCACTTTCAGTCCTCGTGATCATTTACTCCTCCGTTTGTGATTTACTCACCTCTCTGCATCTGCTTGTTCAGAAAAACCTGTGTTTGTGTGTTTGGTTGTAGGAAACTAGCCAAAAAGCAGAAGGAAACCGCCAGCAGCTCCACCCAGCAGAGAGAGATGGGTCCAGTCACCACAGCTGATAAAAGCACCACCAAAGTCAGCACGCTGCACAAAGATGACCCCTTCTCCACCTCCAACCAAGATCTGAATGGCTTCGGTAAGTAGAACAGTCAGGGGTCAGCAAACTTTTGCTGAAGGTTTCTCATGCCTCACAAACAGAGATGGAGAAGTACAGTTTCATGTGTGTGTGTGTGTGTGTGTGTGTGTGTGTGTGTGTGTGTGTGTGTGTGTGTGTGTGTGTGTGTGTGTGTGTGTGTGTGTGTGTGTGTGTGTGTGTGTAAGTAATTTATATTTATATAGCACTTATCACAGACATAGAATCACAAAGTGCTTCACATAGATCAAAACAAAATAAAACAAAGTCATAATATCATAAATAGATTAATATCATAAAATCAAAATGCTCTCAAAACAGAATTAGATTAACATCAGAAAAAATAGTCATAAAATTATACAATTTCATAAACAGATGAAAGATTAAAATTTGAGATAAAAATAAGAAAATTAAAGGTTTTAGTTAAAAGCAGCTTTAAATAAAAGGGTCTTTAGCTGTTTTTTTTAAAAGCATCCAACTGTCAATGCTACATAAGGATAAAGGAAGATCATTCCAGAGTAGTGGTGCAACAGTCTGGAAGGAGCGATGACTTCGACTTTTGTATCTGGTCTGTGGAACTTCTAGAAGGTTCTGGTGTGTGGACCTGAGGGCTCGGGTTGGAGCATAAGGCTTTAACAGTTCAGTAATATAGGGAGGAGATTGACCATGTAGATCATTGAAAGTTATAGTCAGGATTGTAAAATGGACTCTAAAGTTAACGGGTAACCAGTGCAGAGACATCAGAATTGGAGTGATGTGTGCTCTTCTGTTTGCTCCAGTTAGGAGCCTCACTGCAGAGTTCTGTGTACATCTGTCTGTGTGTGAGCGCATATGCTCATGTGTGTGTGTGTGTGTACATCTGTGTTTGTATGTGCGTGTGTGTGAGTGTGTATGCTCGTGTGTGTGTGTGTGTGAGTGTGTATCTGTGTGTGTGTGTGTGTGTGTGTGTGTGCATATGCTCGTTTATGTGTATCTGTGCTGGTGTGTGTGTGTGAGGGCTTGTGTTTGTTCTCGTGTGTGTATCTGTGTGTCTGAGTGCGTATGCTCGTGTGTGTGTGCATCTGTGCTGGTGTGTGTGTGCTGGTGTGTGTGTGTGTGTGTGTGTGTGGGCGCACATGTTTGTGTGTGTGTGTGTGTGTGTGTGTGTGTGGTGTCCAACATAATTTAGCAGTTTTTCCTCAGAAGGTCATTATTCTCTTGAAAATGTCAGGCTGGCCTTTTGGGAGAGCTGTGGCTCTAAGCTAATGCAGGTCATCATTGCCGGCGCTCTTCCTCTGACGCTCTACTCTGATGTTCCTGCATCAAACACACTCAGAGGCAGACGCACCTGGATGTTAATCACCAGAAAAGCTGGGATTTTTTACTGGATCAGAACATTCACACTCAGGTTTAGTTTTCTGTAAGTCCAAGGAATGCCGTGTGGAAGCAGGAGTTCTGATCCTGCTCACCTAAGGAGTGACAGGAAATCCAGCTTCTAACTAACTGACCAGATTTCAGCTCCATATCTGTAGAAGTGAGTTAGACATTTTCTACCCTTTAGTCCAACCGCTGGCCCTCTGTATTCTCTGAATTCATCTGTAAATCTGGCTCTTAGCTTGGGAGGTGAAAAATAACCAGCTGTCAGTAAAGTTTATAATTTTAATCATTGTATCACTAAACGTTTCTAAAGATTATCGTGCTCATATATTTAAAATAACCTTTAAATCTGTTCACCAGAGGAGAAAAGAAACTTTATGTTAATGTGTTCCTATTTCTTTAGTTAAAATAGTCAGTCAGTTCTGTCGATGAATGAGTCAGGCTAGTGTCTCTGTGGTGATGTGTTTTTATGGTCAAGCAGACAAAATATAGGCACACACACACACACACAAACACAGACACCCTGAAAACTCCTGTCACAGATTCCGTTTGGAGCCTAATGAGCCAGAAAACGCTGACACAAGGCCGGGGACCAGTAATATTTACGCACACAGACCCTCGCAGGGCAAATAACCTTTTTGTGTTATTGCGTTCTCACCCAGTCACCGACCATCTTCTCAGGACTTTGCTGTCAAAGCAGATTCTTCTCGGTATGCAGGTACACTCCTCACCCTATTAGAGCCGAGCTGCCGTCTGGTGAGCATTAGCATACGGAGCTGGTTTAGCATAAAACAGCAGGGATTTTATCTCAGAGGAGGAGAAAATATGTTGCGTTGGGGCCTTTTAGAGGGGTGGGGGTAAAGATAAGACAAGAGGAGAGGAATGTATCATTGAGTTTTGCTGCAGACAGAGAATTTGGACCTGTGGAGGTGGATAGTCTTCATAAAAATATCATTACATTCAATTTAGAAAATCAACAGATGTTCCTGTTTTTATTCCTGCAATTTATCGAAAGAGAAACATTTTATTTTATTTGAGCGGAAGAGGGTTAGGATTGGATTCATTCAGACCTTCTGCGTAAGATCAGCTGGCCTACATGGACTGTAGACGACTCTGTCACTTCAGTTCAGCCGAACCCTAACCTGGAGCACCTCCAGCAGGAATCGGATACGATTCCTGCTGCTTTAAGAGAATCGTGTGGAGGAAAAAACATAAACCAGGTTGATGGTTTTATTTAGGGACTAAAGTTTAGAAGGCAGCAGTTGAGTTTGTGACCGTGGTCGGATCGGCTACTGATGAGAACTGGATCCAGGATATTTGGTTAATTAGCTCAGAGCCGTTCTGTCTGCGTAGATTTACTTTATTGATTGTTAGACTATTATCTATTTAACACACCTGACCTGGATGTGTTCAGCCTGCAGCAGTAATGCACAAGGTCCTGCTTTCATTTCATTCATTCAGAACATTCTATTATCTTGGTCATAAACACTTGGAAAAGCCTTCATGAACAAAGCAGCCTTACACACGATGACTCTGTCGGTGGTATTGTGGTATCTTAGCTACCTCTTGTTACCAGTTCATATTAAACATTATGTGGAAGTGTGACAAAGTTCTAAGGTAAGCTTGATGCGTTAATCCTAAACCTCAAAAGGTTACACAACATCGCCCGCGTCCAAAATCAGGAGCAGTGTCCTTGTAAGGACCCGACCTACCAGGTCTACGTAGGTCAGGTCCTTCCCTGAGTTGAGGCAGGAAGTGAGCAGCTTTAACCTTTATATTTAGGCCCGAGCAGCGAAAGCGCTGCGAAGGCCTCTTGTTTTTTTGTTGCTCTGTTTATTCTTTCTTTCTTTATTATTCTTAGCCCACTTTGAATGGCTTTTTGGGGACCTTAACATACCCCAAAACTCACAATATTTTGCAAACTTGTCAGGCCTGGTGAAAAATTTGATATTTTAAAGGTTCCAAAAAAATCGCAAAGAAAATGGCTGAACAGCGCCCCCTAGAAAGTGAAAAAAAAAACCTTTCCATAAAGCTTAGTTTATCGTACAGTTATGAAATTTGGTACACTTGTAGTACTCAACAGTCCGCACAGAAAAGTCTCTTGCAAGCATGGTCAATATCAAACAGGAAGTCGGCCATTTAGAGTTGAAATGGCGATTTTTTTGCCGTTTTTGCCATTTTTAGGGTCCGTTTCTGATTGGATTGCTCGATCATTTTTTGCACGATCGTCTCAAACATGGTGTAATATTGCTCAGAAGAGATGGGCGAACAAAACGAGATAAGGATTCTGAGTTTTCGTATATGTTGAAGGGGCGGGGCCAGGCCTCGAAGTTTGACTACTCGCCAAAAAAATTTAAATTGCTATAACTTCATAACTGAATGGAATAGAGTTACCAACCTTTCTGTGGTCATTCGTCATCCACCCACAAAGTAAATTGAATGGTCGGATGATGACATCACACAAGCCCCGCCCCCTCAGGACCAAAAAGGTCAAGTATTACTGTGAAAGGTCCCAAATTGCCCCATTACACTTAATCACCACAAATTTGTAGCTGGTAACTCAAGACAAGTGGAGGTTGCTTGGCGTCACTTTATGGGAGTTTTCGGCAGAGGGCGGGGCTGTGGCGGCGCGGGAAAGTCAGGCGTACCGCCATGGCCTTACGTTTGCCTCCCATTTCGTCATTTCTAAAGTTATCGTCACGAAACTTCTTGTGAGTGATCCTAGTCCGGCCCCCCAAAAGATATGATGTGAACTTCTGGTGGGCGTGGCCTATTTTCTGAAATAGCGCCCCCTAGGACCATTAAAACTGTCAGCCCCAAGCCATGCTTTGACTGAGGATTACGAAATTTGTTACACTAATGTGGTGTCTCAGGACCGACAAAAAAGTCTCTTGGAGCCAAGTGCAAAGTCGTACAGGAAGTCGGCCATTTTGGTCCAAGTGCGCGATTTAGTGGTTTTCACACACGTTGTTTGGAGAGTGATGCTCCGTCGCCCTTTTCACCAATCGCCTTCAGACGTCTGCTATGTACTCTTAAGACATAGAGGAAAAAATTCTACCATCGCATTTTAAATAAGTATAAAGGTGTGGGCGTGGCTAAGCCTCAAACTTTGGCCTTTCGCCACGCCACTCTTTTTTTCACAGCTCCCTATTGGACTCCTTTTACCCAATCACCAGGAATCTCTGGTAAATAGCAGCAGACAAGTTGAGGTCACTTGGTCTCCAGTACTGGAAGGTTTTGAAAAAAGGCGGGGTTTTGGGAGCATGGCGAAATTCTCCATCACACCATGGAAATACGTTTGCCTCTCATTTCTTCATTTATCGTGATATCACCTCGAAATTTGTTGTGAGTGATCCTAGTCTGACCCCCAATAGAAATGGTCAGCTTAAGTTTGTGGGCGTGGCCTATTTTCTGAATTAGCGCCCCCTAGGACCATTAAAACTGTCAGCCCCAAGCCATGCTTTGACTGAGGATTACGAAATTTGGTACACTAATGTAGTGTCTCAGGACCTACAAAAAAGTCTCTTGGAGCCAAGTGCAAAGTCGCACAGGAAGTCGGCCATTTTGATCCAAGTACTCGATTTAGTGGTTTTCGCACACGTTGTTTGGAGAATGATGCTCCATCGCCCTTTTCACCAATCACCTTCAAACTTCTGCTATATACTCTTAAGACATAGAAGAAAAAAATCAACCATCGGATTTTAAATAAGTATAAAGGTGTGGGCGTGGCTAAGCCTCAAACTTTGACCTTTCGCCACGCCACTCTTTTTTTCACAGCTCCCTATTGGACTCCTTTTACCCAATCACCAGGAATCTCTGGTAAATAGCAGCAGACAAGTTGAGGTCACTTGGTCTCCAGTACTGGAAGGTTTTGAAAAAAGGTGGGGCTTTGGGAGCATGGCGAAATTCGCCATCACGCCATGGAAATACGTTTGCCTCTCATTTCTTCATTTATCGTGATATCACCTCGAAATTTGTTGTGAGTGATCCTAGTCTGACCCCCAATAGAAATGGTCAGCTTAAGTTTGTGGGCGTGGCCTATTTCCTGAATTAGCGCCCCCTAGGACCATTAAAACTGTCAGCCCCAAGCCATGCTTTGACTGAGGATTACGAAATTTGGTACACTAATGTGGTGTCTCAGGACCTACAAAAAAGTCTCTTGGAGCCAAGTGCAAAGTCGCACAGGAAGTCGGCCATTTTGATCCAAGTACTCGATTTAGTGGTTTTCGCACACGTTGTTTGGAGAGTGATGCTCCATCGCCCTTTTCACCAATCACCTTCAAACTTCTGCTATATACTCTTAAGACATAGAGGAAAAAAATCAACCGTCAGATTTTAAATAAGTATAAAGGTGTGGGCGTGGCTAAGCCTCAAACTTTGACCTTTCGCCATTACATTACTTGACTTAATAACTCCCATGTGCACGATCAGATCTAAATCAAACTTTGTCTGTGTGATCACTGACCACATCTCAAGGCAACGTCATTGTGGAAAGCTGACATCACCTAAGCCCCGCCCCCTGACAACAGGAAGTCTATAGTTTTATGGTGAAATGCCCGTATTTGTCCCCTCTAATTTAGTGAACATGACACTAAGGTCATACACTGTCTTCATGATGTTGTAATTACCATTCAGACTTGATAGATTTCCAGAAAGGGAGGGGCTTTGATGCCATGGTGAATGCTGGCGTGACGCCATGACCTTACATTTGACTGTAACTTCCACAAACTGCCTCCGATTTGCCCGAAACTGAACATGGCAATGAACAATCATGCCCTTTAGCCAGTGAGGCACAAACGGTTGGTGAATGTTATATAATGTCACCAAAGCTTACCTCAATGGGACTTTTCTGTAGTTGGTCACAGCGCCCCCTAGATAACGTTATCCTTCGATAACTTTAAAAAACATGGTCGGAATAGCAATAAAGTTGGTCACTGTCATCACACCACCAGTGTGGTAAAGATAGAGGATTCCCTAGTGGTGAGACATAAAATATAAAGGTAGGCTCAAAGGGGATGCTGAGTCAGGGTGAGGTGCGGACGAGGTGACCGTTAGCAGTTTCTGGTGTCGGGGTGGTCGACGTTTCTGTTTCGCAGACGTAGCCTGGTGCCCCGGACTGCCGGCCAGGCCGGAGCAGCGCGGAGCTGCGAGGGCCGAACGACGCTGCTTGCAGCTTTAATTATTCTTGCACCCGTGTCACCGTATGTCCTGTCGCTTGACAACCGTTATGGTGCTAAACAGAGGTTAAAACTAAACTCAGGGCACATGAAGTAATACATGCTAGTTTACAAGGATTTTTCTTATTTTTAACAAAAATAAATACATTTAAAAAACAAATATGCAAATGGAAAAAAAACTTCAAAACACTACCGCGTTGAGCTTTTAATTGGTGCATCACCATATATTAATAAACTAATAATTAAAAATGTAATGCTCTCCCGCTTCACTCGCCAGTGTCAGAAGAATAAAAATCTCCTATTTTGCCTGCCAGGATTCCTGGGATGGCCTTTAATGCTTAGGATATTCCAAACCTGTCTTTTTTTATGGAACAAGGATGGTTTTTAGAATGCCTTGATTCTTGAGCAGCCTTGTCACTTTGCTGCCTAAAATGTGTGTATATATTCAATTCAATTAAAGTTTATTTATATAGCGCCACATCACGACAAGTCATATATATACATATATATATATATTTATACTGATATGACCCTTAGACCATTCTACCAAATATGAAGCACCCAAATCTTTACCCAACAAACCAGAAGTCACCACACGACTCGTTTCACCTGGACTGAAAGGTGAAAGACTAAAATGTTTAACAGAAGGAAAGAAGGAGGCTCATCAAGTCGTCTGCTCACTCAGCGCTACAGAAGGAAATTTATTTTAGTGAGAGTCTAATGATCGCTGGTCTGAATGATCCAGACTATAAAACACAAAACAGACATTACTGCCGCAAGCGTTCAAAACAGCTGAATGATCCTTCGAGTGTCTTTGGGGGTCTGGACACACACACACACACACACACACACACGCACGCACGCACGCACGCACACACACACACACACACACACACACACACACACACAGATTATACAGCTGCAGATCTGATGGATGTGTTAGCTAGCTGTGACCTCCAGCGTGGATTATTGAGCGGGTTTAGCTGGCGTGTAATGTGTCACAGTCAGTCTCCGAGCACGGCTTCTGGTTTGTATCTGTTTGGGTCTGAGTGTCTGTCCTGCTGATCGTTTTTACAAAGCCTTAAGGATTCCGTGTTCACATGAACAAACACATGTCACAGTCAGGGGTAGGGGTTTTACTCCACAGAACCGAGGCTCCCTTCCAAATGTTTGTTTAGTGCCATCGTTTCAAAAGTACGAAGCTGGTATTCCACCTCAGCACCTGTTGCGGTTTTAGCTGATGAAGAGGTCCAGAGCTTCAACTTCATCTGGGAACTTTATCTAGAAAACGGCTTTGGTCTTAACGAGGGCGACCCAGAAGCTGTTTGGACAAACCCACCATCCGACCCCCTCCATCATCGTTACTGAGGAAAGTTGGGTTTGTCACCTGACCTTTAACATGTTGTCTCAGACAACCATGTGATTCATGTTGTTGACCTTCTGGGTGGAGTTCATCCTGGTGGGTTTCAATGCACAAACATCAGACACTTTGACTGAAAACAAACCTCAGACAGAGTCGGATGGCTGTAAAACATTAACGGATGATTTATTCATCCGCCATGTTTCTCAGATTCTTCTGGAAAACCTGAGTTAGAAGAAAGTTTTTTCTGGATAATAGTAGTTTTCAGTTTGTTTTCAGAGTTCTGCCGGATTACCTCCTGAGCTACTGGAGACATTTTAATAAAAGAAAGTTATCAGTAGATGAACGTCTACAGCTTATTTACATTCACAGTCCTTCTGATTAAAGATGGCTGCCACAGCGAAACAGGTCGGCCAGTTTTACAGACATTGGTGTTGACTGACTGTGTTGTAGCAGCTGGGAGTCATCCGTAACTCCTCCATCAATCAGGAAGAGAATCTAATAAACTTTTATCATCATTTTAAAGATTAAGTTCATTTTTGGCTTTCTATAAATCATATTTCCTAGGAAAGCTACAGTGGTCCATAAGGCTGTGCTAGTGAAGGTGTCGTAAGGGCTTTTGGATTAGTCCACTTGCTGTTTAAAGTGAATAATTCCTTCCTTTGTGGGTTTTGCATTTTTGTTTATTAAGCTCAGTAGAAACCAGTTTTAAGTGAGGTCACTAACTCCTCTAACCCCTCCTTCCTTCCTTCATACCTTTAATGTCCTGTCCCTCATTTCTTTGCCATATTCCCTCCAATTTTTCTTCCTCACCTTACTGACGTCTCTTTCCTCCCCCAGCCTCCCCCTCCCCCTGCTCCTTCTCCGTGCAGGGAAACAAGACGCTGCAGAGCAAATCCCTGCTGAATTCCTACTACTCAGGTACATGATGGCATCTGGAGTGCACACTTAATTCTGAAAGATGCTTACAGGCCTGTTTGCACTCCAGGCGTTTTGTGCCGGGTCGACTTTTGAAAGGAGGTCGTTAAGTTAAATTAGAGTTTAAATGGTTTTAAACACCCCAGACTGATCCTGTTTGGAGTCTGAAAAATGTTTGTGACAAACTGACTAGAGGTTTTAGCTCGGTGGTCAGAAGGTCGAGGCAGGGCCTGAAGGTCATTGAAAAGTGACTGACACGTCTCAATCAGCCAAACAGGAGAACTTCCCTGTTTGGGTTCATTTACTTCCAGGTCGGTCAGCTGATCTGACTCGTGGTCAAAAGTTTTAAAGGTGACACAAACGTGAGCGGGAAGAGTTACATTCCTCAGCAGAAATGTTGTTTGAATGCTGATGTGGCAAGGTGGAGAAATGAGTGCCCTGGCGGGATTCGATCCCCAGACTCCCGGGTGAGAGTCACGCGCGCTAACCAGTCAGCCAAAGGGACATCCCCTTGGCCAAGTAGCCAGGGCGCATGATCAATCGGGACACTGTGACAGGACGCTCACACTGCCACACTGAAGCTGAAATGTTTAAGCAGCAAAACTGAAGCTTAAAGCTTTAAGGTGGAAGCTGATGGGAGAAGATCTAAAAAGCTGAACCTAAAAGCTCAGTCTGGTGATTCTGGGTGAAATGAAACCAAAGCAGGTAACTTCAGGTTTTTCTGAATATTTAAAGCACTTAAATGATATTATATGAAATCCCACTTGGTCTAAAAGGAAATTAACCAAAAGGTTGAGTTGAATAATGAAACGTATGAAGCTGGAAGGTCCAGATGGAGCTGAAAATTTCTATTTTTTGGTTAAAATGATGCAGAAAAAGCTTCACAACCTTTCTGTGACAAAAGAAAAAAACGTGATTCTCAACAGTCACTGATCGTTTTTAACAAATGAATGTTGATGAAGTGGTTGATTGTGATGTTTCTGTTGTTTTGACAGTCTCCAAAGAGCCGGTTCCTGCTACCTCGTCTATAGGTAAGAACCAGCCAGGTGTTCTTTTAATGTTTTAAACAAAACGACTCAAAGCTGCTTTCCTGTTCATCTGTTTGCCTGCCTCGTAGTGAATCAGACAAGTCAGTTACCCTCAGAAACCCGTGGAGGTGATGCTCCTGATGTGTAACCACAAACAAACAAACACTTCACACTTGGACCAAATGTCAACTTCTGTATTGTTTTGTTCAGTTTCTCCATCTGTCCCCTTCTGTTGGACAGATTCACATGATCTCTGCCAACAAGCTTGGCTCCGTGTGTGTGTGTGTGTGTGTGTGTGTGTGTGTGTGTGTGTGTGTGTGTGTGTGTGTGTGTGTGTGTGTGTGTGTGTGTGTGAGATACATATGCCACTTAACACAGCTTTACACGAACTGGTCTGCACCAGCCGTAGAGTCGTATATCTGCTGGTTTTATTTTAATCATCAGATTATTCGTCATCCTCCAGCCACTCCTCCCATCATCATTCCTCTTTTTCTTCCTTTTTTTTTTCCACATCATGCTCATTTTGCACAACATCTCTGCACTTTTTAAACCATATTTGTGGGATTGTTCTCTTGAAATAATTTCTAAAATTGTTTTGTTTTGATCCTGAGAGCGGTGAGCTGCAGCCGCACTCGGGAACCATTTGGTTGTTTAACCAAAAACTAGGAGAGCAGATGACTCAAGTGTTTCAGCTTCTCATATCTTCTGTGATTTATGACAACAGTCACAGTAGGGGGTGCAGGTTTCGGTGCCATTTGCTGGTGTACGTCGGCGTAAGATGAAACAGAATGCAAAAAGATGCTTGAGTGATTTATGCATTGGTGGGACTTCTGTGTTGTACATCTTCATGGGGTGACATTAGCGTTTTATGGAACCATCTGTTCTTACTACAATTGGACCCAAAATCAAGTCATGTGGAATAAACCTTTGATCACTGCTGTGACCAAAAATCTGCCTCTCGCATGTAAAATACAGCAAGCTGATGTCAGACTGGAGGTTTCAGCAGAAACCGGCGTAGGCACCAGAGGGTCACCTTTAGGTCTGTTTGACCTTTGATCCCTTCCTGTTTCATTTCTATCTTCGTCCTGCTTTCTCTCTACTCTAATCAGTGATTTTTTTCTGCACTTCTGTGTGAACTCCACCAGTTTAAACTAGCAATGCCCTGATCAGGTTTTTTTTGCCCTCATCAAGTCCGAGTCATTTGGTTTTGAGAATCTGCCGATACCGAGTCCCGATCCGATACTTCCGATACATAAAAAAGAACAAAGAAAGCGAAGAAACAGATTCGGCATGTTTCTTATTTATTTATTTAATTACCTTTATTTTAACATTCAACAACTTTAACAAACAGAACACTTCTGTTCTTGAACAATCAAGTAATAAATAACATAAATTCTTCACATTTGGACTTTATTGCAAATCTAAAAAAGTCTAATATAAAAAGAAATAGCACTTTTACTTGCAGAGGTTTTTTGCCTTGGCCTCCAAAATGCCTTTATATGAATTCTGAAGGTTATCTGATTTATCAAATAAATAAATATTACATGCTTATAAATTATTGTTTTATAAAGCTAAAAATGTGTACTGGGATAAATCCACCTACATTTTATTTTTCAAGAACTTTGTTTTGTTTTCTTGATTTTTAATTTCCTGTCGTGTCCGTCTCTGATCTTACTGCATCTCCCCTCAGTCCTCCAGAAAAAGTTGCTGCCTGCTTCCTCCTTTTTCACCTCACAAGTTACATTTTAACCAAGCAGATCAAATGGATCTACTGACCACAAAAATAGCGGAGTGTGTGCTGCGCTGCCTGGGTGTGTATGTTTAGGGCTTCGTGGGAGCTGGACAACCTGCCAGGAGACCCAGCCTTCCCTTAGCTCAACTGTAATTTGAACCCTGTATCCAAGTCCGGATCGGGACGTAACGCCCCATCTTGATCCAAGTCAAAAACCACACGATCGGGAGAGATTTCTGATCCCCTGATGGGATCGGGAAATCTCTAGTTTAAGCCCTGCCTCAGTGAGACGTGTGGATTCTAGCTGGGCGGGTTACTCATACACACACACACACACACACACACACACACACACACACACACACACGCGCGCACGCGCGCGCGCACGCACGCAGACACACACACACACACACATGTTTCTCAACTGTTCCCCTTTTCTGGAGGCTTCCCACATGTATAGTCAGTCCCTTTGTGTTCGGGTCGTAGGAGCCTGATTTTTGGAGTAACGTCATAAAGTGGTCTAGTAAAATAAGTGGTCATGTGACTCATGTCAAAGGGAATAGTGCATCAGACAGCTAGCCTAGTGAACTAGACAAAATTCTTGCTTTGCAAAGAATGGTCTAGGCATGCTCCATTGGAACCTCAGCAGCTCCTACCAGGACTCTGGCTAGCCAATCACAGCTCTCTAGAGGGGTTTCAAACACATAAAGAGCTGTGATTGGTCCATAATGGTGGGCCAATCATAGTGCTCTATCTGCTTAGTGAGCAAATCACAGAGCTTCATACGCTTTGTGGGCCAATCAGGGCACTCTATATGCCTGGTGGGTGGGATGATGCAACAGAGTGAAACAAGAGTATGTCACATTCATTGTCCAATAGCATGCGGAGATCATTTGAAAGACAACGGTAGAACCCGCCCCACAACCGAGAGCCGTCAATGGAGCGTGGCCAGACTAAATAATACATTTATTTAGTCTGGCTTGCCAGGCTATCAGACAGCAGTTCTCCTCTTGAACAGCAGGTGTCGCTACAGAGAAAATCCTGCCACGTAGCAGAAAAAACAGAAGAGTCACAAACAGGAAGTAGAACCCTCCATCACAGTAGGTTTCACCTTGTATTCGCCTAATGGTGAAGTGTCTTTGGATGTTTATGTAAACATTTGCAAGGATCTTAGCAAGCTACTACTGGGAAACTTTCTGTGTGGCTCACGCAGAGCGCAAAAAGTTTGGCGACTCCAAGTGTGCATGATGGCCGAACGTCAGGCTGATGAGTTAAAATAAGAAACTGACTGTTGTCTTGTCATCCTGATATAGAAGTAATTCACTTTGTCAGATTCCCTGTCTCTGAAAATGACCTTAAATTTAAAGAAAGAACGAAAGGTCCTCTGTTTAGCCTCAAAACACAGGTTATTCCTGCAAACTGATAAATTGTTTAAATAAGGTGGAAAAACAGTTGGCACCACATCTAAAACGCCCCAATAACAGACGGTGAACATGAATACCACGTGGTCATCGAAGTGAGCTCCAATGGTTCCTGCTCATCGTCACTTTAACACTTAACTCATCGATTTCTGCTGAGTCCATTAGGTCGGTGGCTTCTGAAAACAGCTGAATTTCCACATCGGATAAATGGAAGAGAATGGATTCATTCTGGCAGAAAGGATCCAGCGTTTACACCTGCTCTGACACCTTTCAGCTTTTCAAATGGATAATGGTTTCGACGGTCTGAGTGGTGCCAGTGAGGATGGCTTTTCTGTGCCTCAAAGGGAGACCGAGAGCTGAGACGGGAACGTTACTGAGATGGCGCCAAAAGAGACTTTACGGATGGAGAGATCAAAGCATGGGACAAGTGGCTCAGTTCAGCTTCTTTCCTTTAACCACCACTCGGGTCTGAGCTGGTGACGTCCCAGCATTAATTCCCTTGAGACTCAGAAAACAACATACGTATGAAAAGGGCCAGACATAAAATTCATCACAACATCAACTCCACATGAATCAGTAGGATGCAGCAGCAGCACAACTCTTTATCTGCAACCACGTTTTCCTTTAAAAATCCAATTCTTAGAGCGACCATCAGCCTTTGGTGTCCCGCCAAGGACGGGCCTTCAGCAGCAGCGATTCGCCACATGAGAAGCTTCTGCTGCCTAATGAGCAGCCGCAGAAACACCGTAACACACACCTACATGGAGAACGAGCTACAGACCTCCTTCATGCATCTGTGATGCTTTTATCAGACTCTTCAAATAACTATCAGGAATTTAGATGCTAAAGCTGTGATTTGAAGGTTTGAGACAAAGTGGGTGTTTGTTTGTGTGAAATCTGCTGATTTGTTGCTTGTTTGATTCATTTTGGTTTGTTTTTAATGGATTTTGTAGAAAAACTTGATTCTGTACTTGATTCAGGTTTGGTTTGTGTTTTAGGGGTTTGATGAAGAAAAGATGTTTGTTTTTCTCAGAGCTTCAGCTCTCGGGGGTAAATTAGGCTTAAAGACTAGAGGAAACAACTTCATCAAGTTCAACCATATTCCCACAGGAGTATCGCTGTTGGTGAGCAAATGAGGTGTTACCTGAAGGACGTCTCCTTGGGTGGAGTGCGATTATTTTATTTGGAATGTTTTGCACTTTGCTCCAGGGTCGCCCGCACCTCCAACCAGATAGAAGAACAAAGTTCCCATGTCTTCTTCACTACTGGTCTGGACAACGTTTCCAACAGACGGTGGCTTCATTCCATTTATCTTGGTGTTATTTAACCTACTGACATTTAGGTGAGGTTGAGAAAAAAGCTCAGATGAATCTGAAACCACAACAGTCCTTGATTTTGACTTGATGACGTCTCATAAATCCCATAACAGAGAGCAGAGACTCGGAGCCTTACACATGGAAACCATGAATCTGTAGCGTCTGCCACCTCTGGAACACCACCCGAGATGAGGACATGATGTTCTCAGCACCATCAGCCCTGGTTTAGTTTGTGACGTCAGAGAATGAGAGGTTTTGTACCTAAAGTGTTGCAGCAGAACTGGTTCTGGTTTTTGTCTCTGTTGGTTTTATTTTTTCGAGAACATTTTGGACACTGTCTCCACTTTAGAAGTGGGAGAGGCTTCCAGAGATGCCCCCTGTGCAGAAAGTGTGTACTTTTTTTAAATCCTCAGTTGTGCTTGTATCGTAGATAGTTTTTTCTCTGCATCACAGAAAGGCAGTTATTTTTCCCGTCCTGTTCTGGATAGCATTAGGCGGCATGTAAGGTGATTACGGCTAATGGTGGTCATTTTGTTTGGCCATAATGTGGCACTGCTGGGTAATTGAAGGCGAGTGCAGCTGAGAGATGGTAATTTTTAACCTTTATGTTCTGAGCCAAGATTGAACCTCGGAGCTGTTTTTCAGCCACTTCAGGACTGCGTGCTTTAGTTTAGCTCGACGCTGCTAATGGAAGCAGATCGATGACACAACAAATATAACGAAAGGCTTCTGGGTTAAAAAACTCCAAAGACACAAGCAGATTTGTGTTAGAGAGAAGGGTTTTTACTAAACGGATTTTCCTGCTCACCACAGCCTGCTCTTCATACAGGAAGTCACTCAGCTTCTCCTCTAGAGTCATTTAATGACTCAGAGCTTCGAGATTTTATCATAAGAAAACATTATCACTAAAAACCAGCAGGGATGGTCATCAGTCAGTTATTATTGGGAGTTCACCTAGAAGTGAGTCATGTTTGGATCCAACATAAACTTGTAAACGCCGGTCTGCAGGGCTAGGCCATAAACACCAGATGATTTTTCTTTAAGTCTATTCCAGGGTTCCGGAGAGTAGGGTCCGGCGGTTTGTCGAACCTTGGATTCAGGAGGAACAATCTGGTTTTTGTCTTAGACGTGGAACACTGGACCAGCTCTATACCCTTAGGGGGGTCCTGGAGGGTGCGTGGGAGTTTGCCCAACCAATCTACATGTGTTTTATGGATTTGGAGAAGGTGTTAAACCACGTCCCTCAGGGGCCCTCTGATATGGGCTGTTAGGTCCCTGGATGACCAGTGTCAGAGCCTGATCCGCATTGCCAGCAGTAAGTCGGGCTCATTCCCAGTGAGTGTTGGACTCCACCAAGGATGCCCTTTATCACTGATTCAGCTAAGGTGTTGAGGCCATCCGTTTTGGTGGCCTGAGGATCAGGTCTCTGCTTTTTGCAGATGATGTGGTCCTGTTGGCTTCATCAGAGTGAGGGAAACCTGGAGCGTGAGATCGACAGGTGGATTGGTGCTGTCTCTGCAGTGATGCAGGTGTTGTACCGATCTGTTGTGGTGAAGACAGAGCTGAGCCAGAAGGCAAAGCTCTCGATTTATCGGTTGATCTACGTTCCTACCAGCTCTCACCCTATCTCTGAGGGAGAGCCCAGCCACCCTGTGGAGAAGACTATTTTGGCTGCTTGTATCCACGATATCTCACAAATGCTTCATTCATCCATTCATCTAGGTTTATGTTAGGCTGCTGAAGGAGAGGGTTTGTCATCCACACACCTTTATCCATCATTTATTCCTGTGGATTATCACACGGGGATTTCTAATTCATAATCTTCTGAAATGAAAGGAGGTAACCCTCATCTTAGATTCTGTTTACTCCGTCTTTTCTTTACCTCCGTCTTTAATTTCTTTATATTTGTTTCATCTTTCAGTAGCTGAGTCAGCACTTTCCACTCGGGTACATGATGAGTCAGACAGTTATGAGTTGTTCTCCTCTTTGTTTCCTCAACTCGTTTTTCTGAAATCTTTATTTTATTTAAAACAAGATGGCTGACGGGAGAGTCTCATGAATTTTCTTCCTACCAATCCAACAAATATCATTGAAAAAACTTAACATCCAAGAGATTGATCAAGTCTCTTACATTCTTAAAGAAGTCTTGCTTCTTTTTTGGGAGTATTACCTAAAATTTTGAAGCTTTGAGTCCTTTTTTCTTCATCACATGTGCTCTACAAGTAACACTGGGCCTACTGGATGACCTGGAACCTGGAATTCTTTTGGTCTTCTAAGAATTTAAACAGATGATCAAGAAACATGGCGACTAAGAGGCTGTCAGAAGATATTGAAGAAATTGAGAAGTCCCTTAACTTCATGCCCTTAGTTTGGCCCCTTTCTAAATAATGTTGAAATTGAAAGTGTATATGATACTAAATTTTTAGGAGTAATAATTGATGATGAACTTTGTTGGAAATCTCACATAGATCATATGAAACGGAAATTATCTAAGTCTATTTCTATTCTTTATAAAACAAGAGATTTATTGCACAAGAGCTGCCTTTATTTACTGTACACTTCCCTTTGCTTGCCTCATATGAGTAATTGTGTGGAAATTTGGGGGAAAACATACAAAACATATCAGGATTCAATTTTTAAATTGCAAAAAAGAGCTATTAGGATAATAAATAAAGCTGGATATGGGGAGTCCACAAACCAATTTTTTGTAGGATGAGCTATGTTAAAATTTAAGGACATTATATATCTTAAAACTTTGGAAATTATGTATAGAGTGGTGAAAAACTAATATTCAAATTTGTATTTTAAGTATGATTAAATTAAGAGATGGAAAATATGATTTGAGGGGGTCTTATATGTTTGAAATACCTAAAGTGAGAACTAATGCTAAGTATGGATGTGTGTCGGTTTTGGGAGTGAAGTTATGGAATGAACTTAATGATGAACTGAAAATGTGTTATTCTTTGTCATTTTTCAAGAAAATTTTAAAAATTTGCATCTTCCAAAGTTATAGAAACTTAGTTTGATGTCTAACCTTGGGTTGATTTGATTTATCATTGCTTTTTCTTTAAATGTTAGGCATCTTATCTATCAGCCCTATTTTATTTGTCTTGGTTAAGGAGTTGAGTATCTCTGTGGGAGTTAAGGATAGGCTCATTATAAGCCACTAGGCTTCAACCTATTCCTTTTTTCAGTTGCTTGATTACTTTTATGTAAAATTGATTAATTGTTGTTGAATAAAAATATCTATCTATCTATCTATCTATCTATCTATCTATCTATCTATCTATCTATCTATCTATCTATCTATCTATATATCTATCTATCTATCTATCTATCATCTATCTATCTATCATCTATCTATCTATCATCTATCTATCTATCTATCTATCTATCTATCTATCTATCTATCTATCTATCTATCTATCTATCTATCTATCTATCTATCTATCTATCTATCTATCTATCTATCATCTATCATCTATCTATCTATCTGTCTGTCTGTCTGTCTGTCTGTCTGTCTGTCTGTCTGTCTAATCCTGAATCATCATCTGATGTGTCCTCCTTTAATAATACCATGCTATTTCATTTGAAGTTTAACTTATTTAGGTTAAAGAAATCTCATTTTAAAACATTATTCCACTAAAGTCCAGCATAAATAAGGTCTGGACTCTGGACGAACATCAAGCCCCCCCCCCCCCCCCCCCCCCACACACACACACACACACACACACAAACACACACACACACACCTCAACAACACCATGGTTGCATCACGTTTTCCATCTTTTATGCTCACCTTGTCCCACTGCTGTTGCAGTCTTTATGCATTTTAAATATTGGAGGGCTTTTTCATCCACACCAGAGACCATTCACAGGCCCCGCTCTCCAGCGATGAAATGAAGTTGAACTTGACCTCATACTTCACAGAGGAAAGGAGGGAGAGCAGGAGAGAGAGGGAAGCATAAATGTATGCTGCTGAGATTTCTGACTCTGAGCATCCAGCTCTTAACCTTTAATGTAGAAACGTTGGTGGAATTTGTTATTTGCATTTTAGAACCGTACGCTTATAAGGACGCATCAGCTACTGCAGAGAGTTTTTCTTTCTAACCTGGACCTTTCACTACATTCATGAAGGAAGAAATGCACCAATACCAGGACCACCTCCTACAACTGATCCAGTGGCTGGATGGGTGCTTCACCAGGGCAGAACCTGTTCAGGATTACCAAGAGGGGTTTGGAGGATACTCAGGGCTCAAGATGGGAAGCATCGAGTCATAAATAAAGAATGACACTGAAACATCCTCCCAGAGGAACTCCTCCAAGTACAGTTTAGTGATGAACATGATGGCGTATGGAGCTCCTTAGCCTGAGAGATAAAGTCATGTTGCTTATAGGTCCAGGAATCTCTCCAGACCTTAATCCCTCTTGGTCAATCCTCAACAGACAGATAGATGAACACAAATCCAACGACTTAAACCATAAGGATCGGTGATGAAGGAGGCTGGTATCAGTCAGCATCTGGACCAGGAGTTGGACTGACAGCTTGTTAGTGTGAACTTTAGACATCTTAAAAAAGAATGAGCAACACTGGAAACACTGAATCTGTGCTTATTAAAGCTTGTTGTTCCATGCTGGTAACCATAGAAACTTGACTAAATATGAGTAGTGATGAAAATCTGACTTCCTTGAAAAGGTGCAGCACATCGAAAAACCTGTCATGGTGAAAAAAATTGCAGCTTTGACTGCAAACTTTTTAAAGTGTCCCAAATCAGTCTTTTGCAACAGTAAACACAAAAACCACCACAACACGACAGGATTGGATGAACATCTTTAAACTATCTAAAAAGAAAATTAGAAATCTTCTGACACAAGTTTCCCTCCAAGACTTATCATTCTAATTTTACTGGAAACATCCATCGTGTTTTTATTTTGTGTTGGACTGAATATTCTCTCTAATGGGCCATTCCCATCTGTACCGGGTCGGCCCGGACCGGGTAGCCCCAGTCGGCCCCAGCCTGGCCCGGTTGATTCCACACGTCCTTGTCTTAAGCCCATGTGGGCTGATTCTACCCACCAATCAGAGGCTTGCTCTAATGGAAGGTGTGAATTTGCTGTCAGCAGTGGGTGTGTTGGCCCTGGTCGGCCTGAAGCAGACCCCCTTGAGAAGAGGGCTGAGAATGAGCCTTGGTTGGCCCGGAAAAATACCAGGCCACCCAGATATGTAAACAACCTACGCTACCCGGCCCGGGCCGATCCGGTACAGATGGGAATGGCCCATTAGATGGTCAATCTGGTTACTTTTGGGTCACGACCTGCTCCCGTTTGTCTTCTTTGAACTGTGTCCACAGCAGGCCTCAAACTAACTCTCTTGATTCTTTGAAGTTGGTTCTTTCATCTGGAGAAATTCCAGAAACCACAGAGCAGAATCAGCTTTACTCTGCTGCTCAGGTCCAGCTGTCTGGATTTTACACCGTTCCCTCTCAAAGGTGGTTTTTATGTTCTGCTGCGGCTCTACAGGTTCATCAAAGTCTAAGTTTATTAGTCTTTTTTACTTTGAGTTAAGCGACCCAAATGATTCAGTCGTTTTATGAAGGAACAGACAGACATAGTTTCAGTGGTGGGGACATTTAACCATTCAGGACTGAAAACATCAGCCTCACTCCTCCTTCGGCACAAAAAGCTTTAGACATAACTCAGTTGAAAATCTATTAATGTGCCCGTTTCTAACTTATTGTAAAAACATCCCATAATCTGGACTGAAACCAGAATTGGCACAATTATTTTTCATTTGATTCTTTATCTTTAAAGGTGCACAATACTAAGAAATTGTAAACCAAAGTAAAGATAGTCATTCCTTATCATCTGACTCACAAAATATAGAATATAAAATAATATAATGTAACATAAAACAATGCAATATATAATATAATATCATATAATATAATATAATTAAATTGAAATATAATTTAACTATAATTTATTATAATAAGCTATTACATCATGCCTTATAAATCAGGTAATGTTAAACGTGATTGCTGGTTAGACTTTGTACATAGCAATGTGATGTTGTTCATCTGTTATCATCTGCTCATCTTGGTCCTGGTCCAGGTCATGGGGGCAGCATCCCCACAGGGAGGTCCACACCATCCTCTTCCCAGTAACTACCACCAGCTCCACCTGTGGGATCCCAAGTTGTTCCCAGTCCAGGCTGGAGATGTAATTCCTCCACCGTGTCTTGGAGCTTAAGCCTATGGAATATATACATGCTTGATGGTTTGGTCTGAAAAATAATTTCATTAAAATATCAGAGTGATGGAGAAGAGGGAGTTAATGGTTAAAACCAGTAAGAGCTGAAATCATAACGGAGTTTTAATAAAGTCACAGAGTGAAGAAGGAACGTCATCACACATTGCAGAGCATGAAGGACTGTATTAACACACACACACACACACACACACACACACACACACACACACACACACACACACACACACACACACACACACACACACACACACACACACATTCACTAACTGGATAAATGGCCCTTCATACACACTTGCACCTCTATACATACCAGCTCCTCTCATATCATCAACACACACTGTCTTTATGTCTGCCTGACACACACACACTTTTGAAGCTGTGGGATCAGTAAATCTCCCTATTAGCATTGAGATGTCTTCATCACAGTGACCTTGAAGAGCTTACACACACACACACACACACACACACACACACACACACACACACACACACACACACACACACACACACAACTATGCTGTTTCTCATTGGAGTCTTTTACCAGATTTTTCTGGCATCCGTCTGCAAATTTCTTAAATTAGAAAACTAGAGGCCACGCCCACTAATTGTTTCCTGCCAATCAAGGCTCATCCAGTTTATGGTAGTACTGGCATGCTCAGAATAAAACAGCTGGATTTACCACACTATACCATTTTATTTGTGAAGCGTTGCCAACACAGCCATGCAGCTGACCAAAGTGCTGCACAATTAAAACAGCCAGCTAAATTCTAACATTTGAGAGTACAGTTAAAAAGATCTAAATCCAGTCAGGCAATGAAACCATAAAATACACAAATGTAGGCAGTAAAATGGACAGGAGAAACACCTGTATGCCTAATACCAAAACCAGGTTTAAAAAGAAAATACTATAAACCAAACATGCAATTAAAATCACTTAAAATATAAAGAATTATGAAGTCATGTGTTTTCACATCAACTCGGTCTGCATCCTGCTGAGGCTAGAGCACACAAGTCATGTTGGATTTATCCACAGTTCATCTGCTGGGCCTCATCGGTGAGGAACTAAATGAACTAAAAAACTGAACTAGTCCAATTTAAATTGTATGAACAGGACTTTGAACTAGTTGGTTTTTAAAACTGACTTTCCCAAAACTGCCCAATCGTGGGTTTTGTAGAAGCTAATCTAAACTACATTTACTGGGGAGTTTCAAACTTGTCTTGAAATGTTTGCAAGGGTTCTTGCTTTCCTTGCGTGGGCAGAGTCTCACTGTTTCCCCTGGGATTATAAACGAGTTTGAAATGGGAATATTTCCTGAGTGGTCACTATCATTCTGGACATCAGGAATCTCAATCTGCAAACAAATCAAGTCACTTTCTGAGAAAACTGCCACAGGGGTTGGGATGAATTTTCTCCAAATGTTACATTTATTCAATTTCAGCACTAATTCATGCAAGCCCAGCTGAAAGTTTGTGTATTTTTCTCACAGTTTTGTTGATACAGATCTAAGCTCAGACACAGAAACCTCCACCTTTCTGTCCATGTATCCTCCAATCAGTCTGTTGGTTCTGTTTATGAAGAGGAGAGTTAACGGGTTTGGTATCAGGGCTCGGATCTCTGTCTCTCCTGTACGGTGTGTGGAAGTGGAAACGTGGGAAGTGGAAAGGTATCTGCTGTCATGAACACTAACACCTCTCTGTCCAATTCTCTGTTTACTTTAACAGATAGCAGCCAGCCGTCACTCGCCCAACCCTCCCTCACCCTGCAGAGTTTTCCTTATGGTGGCTGTGAATCCGTGGAGCTGTCCTACCAGAGCGGTACGTGATTAGCCTGTTAGCTGCTTCTGTTTTTACCACCAGGGCAGCGTTAGCTCGTTTAAAATAAAAACAGGTCAATTAACCACCTCGGCACTTTTCAGCATTTCATACAGAAACACTTACATCATAAACATTTGCACTAATTAAGCTCTTTGGTCAAACCGGATGCTTCCCACTGAGTAAAAGGCGCTCAGATGTATTTTTTTCTTATGAACGTGCTTTTCATTTAAAATCTCTTTCTGGAGTATTTCTCTTATCTGATGGCCCCATCTATTGGCTGATAAGCATATCACACAAAAGTCTGTCGCCCTGTTTTTTAAAGGGCTCGTCAAGCCTGCCTCAGAGTCGTTTTCCTCCCACATATCAATGTTGAAAAATGCACCATTAGTAGGCGTTGCCTGGCGGACCGAGAGAGCGGAGCTGCAGCAGTGACGAAGACGGATGGGTAAAGGGGCAAAGCTAGCTTTTTTTGCAACAATCAGTCTGACAGCAGATTACTTGGGTTCATTTAGCCTGAAAACACAAATTATATATAGCATCACAGTGTTGTAGGAGGTAGCTTCCAGAGGTGATGAGACACATGTGGAGAGTGGAGTGAGGATGGAGCTACAGGTTTTTCTGTTCGATCAGGAGGCCCTGAGATAAAACGGGATGTTAGTGTGAGTCTGGGAACGTACTCCAGTGGTGACCAGCCAGGCTGAGGTATAAGGAACAAAACAGAAAACAGAGTACAATATTGTTTAGAATGTTTTTACCTGGGTCAGTTCATAGAGCTTGTCCTGTCATTCAGATGGAAGCTTCTCAGAAGCTCTCCACCACACCTGGGTCTGTTCAGGAGTGTAGAAGCTGCTCTGGGTGGAATTCCCATCATTTTAAGTTTTTAAAGAAAATGCACCAAAATACAAAAATAACAACTACACATGTCTACAACACTGTAATACACTTATTTATATAAAT
>NC_091743.1:72563478-72638478 GCF_043380555.1 Nothobranchius furzeri
CCAAGTGTACACCGTCTGGTCTCTGTGTGAGACGTGACCTCTGGTGTTGAAACGAATTAACCTCACTAACATTGACAGCAGCCACACTGTCAACACCTCCCTCCCCAGCGGGAGTTCACCTCCTCCATCTGAAGTGAAATCCTGATTTAAAGTTGTTAATTAAAGGAGAAACGCTTCGGCTTCACCGTAAAGGTGAACCAGATGCATCCGGCTTTGGGAGACCAGGTGTTCCCTCTGCCCCTGAAGCTACTTTTAGCTCTTGACTTGTTGTTTAATGACGTTCACATGCTTACAAAGATAATAATTTTTTTATTGTCATCTTGTCTTTTTACTGCCTTTAGTTTTTAGGGCATTTAATTGAAAAATAGACTTTTAATGACTTGTATCATATTCAGATATTGGCTCAAATGGAAAAGGAACAAATCTTAAACGTGAATGTTTCAATTAAACCTTCAACATTTGATAATAACATCATTACTTTAAATGAACCATTTTACATTATAGTGTAACCATTGTTGCATCAGAAAAAAAATGCATAAAGTCTTGACATGTTTGAATATTAAACTCTCACAAGATGGCGGGTTGTGTTTTAATGCTAACGGAGCATCTGGAGCTAGCACAGCGACTAAAGAACTAATTTGACATCTTGGCACAGAGGAAGTCTGACCATTTTATTTTTGTGATGTGGCCCTTTAAGTCTTTTAGATCAGGTAAATCCAAAGTGTCCTGGTTGATGAGGAAGGTTTTAACATTAGCTGGGTTACCGTTAAAAGCTAAACTCCTCTCAGTCCTCCTCTTTAACAGTAGGTGTCACTACTGAGAAAATAACACTACTTAACAGCAGGAAGTTCCTCATATATACAGACCTGAGGCCTAAACCAAAATTTCTTCATCCATCGATCCATCCATTCTCTTCTGCTTATCTGGAGTTGGGTCGCTGGGCAACAGCCTAACCCGAGAGGACCAGACTTCTCTCTCTTCAGCCACTTGAGCCAGCTCCTCCAGGGGAATCTTTAGGCATTCCCTGGCCAGCCAAGAGACATAGTCCCTCCAGCATTCCTGTTTCTTTTCCTACTTTTTTATTTTCAACTGATGTATGTAATGTGTCCTCTCCTGCATGTTTAAATGCCGTCCATCCATCTATTTTCTTCTACTTATTCAGAGTTGGGTTGTGGGGGCAGCAGCCTAAACCGCCTCCCTCGCCAGGGACGTGTCCAGGAGGCAAACTAACCAGATACCTGAGCCACCTCAACTGGCTCCTTTCAATGTCTTCCTGTCGTTAAATATCATAATTAATTTTTATGACAAACTGCAGGTTAAATGAAAATAGTAACGCTGTCTTAAATTGTTTGTGAGCATCTTCAAACCTTCGTACTGCCTTCAGTTTAGCGTTAGCTATTAATATGCACTGCTGTAATTATTAATGAGCTCTAACGTTAGCAGCAGCATGAGAAGAGAGGGACCCCTGGTGCATCCAGAGGTTATGTCCTGCAGGAATGTATTCATTGTCCTGCCCACAGAACCGTGTAATGTGAAACTGATTGGGTTTGTTTAGGTTTTTCAATAATGTTTCATGAACTGTGGTGACATTTTGTAGAATGAAGCTGATATGAAATTATCAAGACACTTTGGAAGTTGGTCCATTCAGACGAGCTGGCATCTGGTTTGTCGATCTAATCCCAGCTAAGAGAGATTAATTATTTTTAATTGCCTTAAATACACAACATGAATGTATCTGTGTCACCAGTTTACAGATTAGGAATGAAGGGAATGAGCTCTGATATATCCACCCACCCGTCCATCCATTTTCAGCCACCTATCCAGGGTCAGGTCGCGGGGGCAGCAGCCTAGCAGGGATGCCCAGACTTCCCTCTCTCCCGGGGGAATCCCAAGGCATTCCATCACCAGCCAAGGGACATAGTCTCTCCAGCGTGTCCTGGGTCTTCCTTTAGGTCTCCTCTTGGTTGGACATGCCCACAAAACCTCACCATTAACCGTAGGTGAGTGTAGGAACGTAGATCGACTGGTAAAAAAGAGAGCTTTGCCTTTTGCCTTCTGGCTCAGCTGTCTCTTCACCACAAAAGATCGGTACAACGCCCGCATCACTGCAGACGCAGCACCAATCCACCTGTCGAACTCGTTTTCCAGCTTTCCCTCACTCGTGAACAAGACCCTGAGATACTTAAACTCCTTCACTCGAGACAGGACCTCATCCCTGACCCGGAGAAGGTATTCAGCCCTTTTCTGACTCCAGGCCATGGTCTCAGCTTTAGAGAAGCTGATTCTCATCCCAGCTGCTTCATTTATGTATTGTTATTAGTAATGATTAAAGAGAAGCTCTTTGTTTACTTAGGGACCCTGGGGTGCATCACGTTTTATATGAGAGCAGATTCCTGGTCCTTTATTTTTTTTTAATTCATGAAGTAAATCGAGCTCTGAATAAAGCCCAGTGATTAGTGCAACAGCGGCGTGGTCTCGACTCGACTGTGATTATATAAATGATATAAAAAAGGTTCCAGATAAAGGTGGACCCAGCCAACACAAACGTCTGATAAAACCTGCATACGTGTGTTCTAACTAATGTACTTTGTTAATATCCTGCCTCCTATTTGTCTAATAATTGTGGACGACTCCATCCTGTTGTATTTATACACAAACACATGCAGACATGTAGCCCCAAATGCCAGAATCCATTTTCTGCTTGACTGAGCGGCAAGTGTAAGTGTCTTTTCTGTTTCTGTCTCATCGCATCTGTGTGTGTGTGCGCGCGCGTGTGTGTGTGTGTGTGTGCTTGCGTGTGCGTATGCGTGTGTGTGTGTGTGTGTGTGTGTGTGTGCATGTAGGTCATATCACTGTCTGAAAGTAAAAGCTGTTGTCTGGCCTCCTTAAGCCCTTAATGGACTTCAAGAGGACAGTTGACTTGTCCCCGCTGGGACGCTCGGTGCTGTGCGTGACCTGAGCGTTTTGGAGGCGGAGTTCTAAAATCGTTCTGTGCCCATATGGCAACCTTTGAGGTTTGGGCTTTAGTTGCTTAGCTGAAGCTTGCTGGGGAGCTCATTGTCTCAGAGACACCCATCACTTCCAGGACACGTAGACAGAAGATCACATGAAAAGGTTAGGGGTGTCTTTAGTGAAATGTGTGGGGAAGAATTTCTGAGTGGCACATAAACATTTTGTCCTTGCTAGATTTGAAAGGCTGGCGCCGCTGTGAGGAGCGTGGAAAAGCTGTCTTTTCTCCTCCAACAAAGAACCGACTGAATATTCAGAAACCGAACAAAAAACTTTGTGACTTTGTCTCGCTCCTCTTCCTCTTTTCTCCAACATGAAGCAGCACCGTTTGGGCTGTCTGTCATCATTCCACTGCTCACCGGTGGTTGGATTTCAGTTCGGTGCTTAAACTTAAGCAGATTACCTCTGCTAAAGCTGGAGGGGAGCTTTGCTTCCAGCCCGGTCTGTTGATTTGTAAAGTATCCCCGATTAGTGTGAAAACTGCTGAACAGTTACCGGGCCGACGTATCCGGGAGTTCTGCCAGTCCGGTTTACCTGGACATGAAAAATTCCTCCTTTAGACAATTACAGTCAGATGTTTATTCTGTTTGGAGCCGTCCGTGCTGAATGATGATGTTTCCTCACGGATATCATCCATGCATGCAACGTGTGTGTGCACGCGTGCATATGTGCATAACATTTCTAGGTTTATAGCTCTGTTTATAATGATGTATGTGTGCCTTTGTGTCCATAGGCCCTGGCAGAAGGACAGACGGCACCATGGGAGATGGCCAAGAAGGACGAGAACCGCAACAAGAATCGCTATGGCAACATCATTGCATGTGAGTAGTGAAGAGTGGATTGTGTGACCTGGTGTCTCTGTGGTTTGGCTGGTTTTATGATCCGTGTCAGAGATGTGATGTAAATCTAAATGACCATTTTGCTCTGTTTTGATTGGTCTGTTGTAACTTATCTGTTTCTCTACTTTATTCACCTTTCACACATTTTGTTGTTTCCCTCTGACGTCTGCTGGGTGTGTGATCTACACTAGATGTTGTTCAAACCCTTATTCTGTCATCCAATTATCTTCCATTTGTAGTTTTAGTTATTTTGTAATGCAGCGTACCACAGTGGCTGAATGTTAGATCTTTATGCATCAGGAACATAATTCAGGCCAAAGCCTCGTCGTCGATGTGGAATCTAAAGAATAAAACCTGGTTAAAAAAAAACATTTATTAAACATTTCAGTAAACGGGAAAGACAATCATTCGACTCTCTCCGACTACAAAGTAGGTAAATACATAAACTACAATCAACGGTTAGAAGTTTCTGCTTATTCCACATGTTCAACACGTTCACGGCAGCAAGACAAACACGTTGAAATCCGTGAACAGGATAAAATAAACATCACAATTTTTATGCTTCTATTATTTTGAGCATCAAGGCGACACAAAAGCCCAAATACTGGATTTTAGGATAATTTTAAAATACAAAACGAAGCTGATGCCAAGTTATTATTTCAGATGTTTGATTTAAGTTGGTCTCAAACCTGCAGTTTCCTCTGGATGCTGTTCTAAATTCACTTTGGTTCTTTTTTACTAGCTGACAGATTATTCAAACACTTAAAGGTGGAATATGGATCACAGACACCACAGTGACATCTAGTGAGTGGAGGTTGTAGCTGCAAAATCAGAACAGGGCTTCCAGCCGTCGGGACACCAGATTTGCTGCCGATACGTGAACTGTTTTATTTGGGTCCATCTGTTGCAGGCTTCACCTAAACTCACTCTGGTTTTAGTTATTTTAGAGTCGCTCCTCTTCTGAGAAGGATAATCACATCTTTTGGTCTAAGGAGCAGCTGCTTGACTTGCCGAGGCCGCCATTTTCCACAGTGCTAGTCTCGCAGCCTTGGTAACCCGCAATGGTGCCCTCTACTGGCTGGTAGATGTAAAAATAAATTTGTGTCATGCCCATCAAAATAAACATTTGATTATTTTTTAATTAAAAAAAATGCATTTACAGGAAATACTGTACTTTCATTTTACACACCCCTAAATGCCCTGTGGAGGAATTATTTAAAAAAATTGATTTTTACTAAATTGTTCCATATTCAAACTTTAAAAGCAAGTAACATTAAAGGCCAAGTTCACACCTATCTCCTGCATTAGCTTCTAATAGAAAATAGATTATGAAACTCTAGGATTAGAAAAGGCGGATAGATCTACGTCACGCTGTCACTTAACATTCCAATAATACCTAGCTGCAGACGCAGCCCCGTCCAAACACGCCCCCGACAAAACACGCCCCCATGTGCCTGTTGAGCTACCCCCAAGCTCAACAACGGCGGCCCTCCCAGCGGGCGGGGAGCCCGCTGTCAGCTCCAGCAGCTCCACACAATTGAAAGAATACGTTTATACAGAAATAGTAATAATGTAATTAAACAGACAGGACTCCAGGTTTGAATATGAATGTATGGATTTTTTTTCTTGCATACACACTTTATGGCCATCCCCAGTGAGATTATAAAACACAGATACCACCAACAATTTTGTGTTTATTTTAAATGCAATAAAATTAATTGTCAGAAAAAGTAATTTGTGGTAATCGGTTTAATTAACCCTTAAGTCCACTAGCCTCCATTTTTGGGAGCACGCCTCCTACAGCAACATTTAACTTTCAACCATTTGTTATTACAGGCACTAACAGTGGGTCTAAGTTCATACGAGTGAGTAGTTAATATTTATGTTACTATTTATGATTTTTTATTGCTTCTTTACAGTGAAAAGCTGCTGATGTGTAATTTTTAGGCATATTTATATGTGTATATATGCATTTCATATATTCTGTTAACAGGAATAATTGCTGGCCCTTTGACACAAAATGTATTGATTTAGAAATTACTAAAATATTTTGCATTAAGTATACAATTCACAAGACTAGTAAAATGATATTGACCATACACTAATCTGGAAAGAATATGCTGTAAACACAAAAGCAGAAAAGTTTGGCTTTAGAAAAAAAGTTCAGACAAATGAAACAACCAGCAACAGCTTTTATTGGCCTTACAAATACCTTCCAAAAAATAAAAAATAAAATAAATGTCCACACAATGCTACAGCCTCTTCAAAAATTCAGATGAGTCCAGAGCTTTTCTGAATTTCTCCGAGTATATGAGCAGTTCCATGGCATAGGACATCAGCTGCCTCTCACTAATGAGACAAAGATAAATAGCAATTAGTAAAAATGACATTTACACCTAGAGGCTGTCATAAACAATGTGAAAACAATACATATAGGCATTAGCACTGTTCTTGTGTTTGTAGAATACCTCCGGGCTACCACATTGCCGTCGTGAGTTTGCTGCTTATTAGATGAGGAGTCAAAAACGGTCAAATAAATAGCCTATTGGTACGTTTATTTTGGCCAAAAGGCTTGCATGTAGCCCATTAAAAATTATATAAAAAATATTTTGCATCCATGACGTCTTCCCCCACTGCCAATAATGCTTAATTTTATATAAAACTGTTTCAGAAAAAAATCACTAATGCACTCTCTATCAAACTATGTCTTAAACGTTCAAATTTAAAGTACAAAATCTTCGCAAGTTGTAAAAATATAAATCTGTCTTTACCTGAAGACAGGGGCGTGTTTGGACGGGGCTGCGTCTGCAGCTAGACCTTACTCCAACATTCATGGTCTCACCCAGAAGAACTTACTTCTAGTTCCTGAAAAAGGAGTGCCAGAGCTTTTTTCCTGACATAGATTGACTCACAAGACATTATTTATACTAGAGATTACTGCAGATGTGTTGAAACACCAAGAGAACTGTGTCTTTTAACAAACTGAGTAGTGTTATCAGGTTCTGTATTCTGTTCCAGTATTTTCAGCTCATTTTGAAGAACCTGTTGTTCAGCTTGAGTAACCCCAAACGATAAAAGTCACTTTTTTTCTGAACAAGCAAAACTAAAGCTTGATCAGAAGATTAAAAAATGTGAATCTAAAATAAAACACTGAAATGTAAAGTCATAAACGTCACATTTGGTTTATTACTGAGACCAAACGACTGTTAGTTTTGCACATAGGACTCTCATTAGTCCTCTGCTTAGTTCAGGAGTTTGTTTTTTTAAACACATTTCTGAACCATTAGTTTGTTAAATGTGATAAAAGTCTATTATTTTATTTACAAATGTGAGGTTTTCACCTGAATAATCAAAGCAAGAGTTTTCTGTTAGAGCGTGAAATTCTCCTGATGAGGCTCCAATGACCATCAGTAGGGATTCATGTGGGTTCGCTCGCATTAATGGAGATCTCACTAAAACAAATGGCCTTAGAAATTAACTTTATTGTGTTTGAATTTGGAAAATTCATCAAATGATTAGCTGAACGTCTTCAATAGTAAACAAACATTCAGCATGTGGATCTTTTGTCTCCACCACTTGTAATGGTACAATCGTCCTCGTCAGGAAACACGAGCCACCAAATGTTTTTGTCCTTTTCAAGTGAAACCAAACGTTGCTCTGTTAAAGCTTTTAGGGGTCCCTCGTTCTGCAGACACAAGCGTTCTGAAAACCTTCAATAGGTTAGAATAAATAGGCCAAAAATCCCATCATGCACCTCTTATGTGGTGGTGTGGTTGTTCCTAAGTTCTGTGATTCTTTTATATATTCTGAAAGTTTCTTTTTTTACTTTTGATGAACATCATTTTTGTTTCATATTTGCAGAGAAAACAGTTGAATTATCGATCAGACAAAAGGTGTTTTGTGTCTCGTAACGCAGCATTGAAGCCACTGTTTAAACTCCTGTAGGTGTAATACAGAAAAACTTGTAAAGTAAAATTTAAAAAAAGCTAGCTTTCCGTTTGCAGAGAGATTTTACTTCAATCCTTCCTGATGATCAAAGGCTGCAGCTTCTATTTTATTCAGAGACTTTTGTCAGAATGCAGCTTCATTTTGGTCCAAAGACGGACGGCAGTAATGATATTCAGAGTGAGAAACTGCATGCAGGATTAGTGTGTGTGTGTGTGCGTGCGTGCGTGCGTGTGTGTGTGTGTGTGTGTGTGTGTGAATTAGCATTTGAATATGCCCGTGTGTTGCATACCAAACCCTTGCTATCAGTCCTTGCAGCAGTGACGTCCGTCTGATTGGATGTTCTGCTGGTGCACGCTTATTATTTTGCACTCATGTCTCCATTAGGCTCAAACAACACAGGAGGATTGTTTGAGTTTGAAAATTGGGACAGGGTGCGTATTTGTGCACCTATTTGCTGCATTTGTCCCACCGGACTGCAGCACACACACACACAGAACCAGCAGGATCTTCATCCATGGTTTTATGGTGTGTGTGTGTGTGTGTGTGTGTGCGCGCGTGCGCGCTCAACTGTAAGTGTGTGTTCTTTCTTCATCACACAGCTTTGCATGTTGAGTCACAGACACTGCGCTAACCTGAAGGCTTTAATCTGAAACGTAGCGCTGGAATAAAATAGCCTGTCACGGACTTGATAGCCAACAGGAATTATGATAAATTTGCTATTAGTGTAAATCCTTTAATTACAAGAACCAAGTAATGGAAACTGTCCATCTTGCTTGCTGTGATTGTACAAAGGTTCATTTTGTAGAGAAAATGCTTTAAAAGGCCCTCGGGGAAACGTCTTTATTGGACCGCGGAGATGTGGTGAGACGGGCTGATCGACTGAAACTGAGCTAAAGGCTTCCGCTTCTCCTTCTGTTTTAATGTTGAACTTTATTTTACCTTTTAAAGCAAATCATTGATATTTGCTACAGAGCTCAGTTCCTTAGAGGGTGATCATTTAATCCAGAATCAGCTTTAACAGTTTCTCCTATGAAGGGGTGAATGTGATCCTGAAGAGCTGGTCGACATGTTTGATGTGGCGGTGTGCACGGCTTGCTACAGTAAAACAGGAAGTTGTACCAGTCTGTGATCACAAAGGAGCAAACTGGTGTAGTTATACTGGATCACCGGCATACAAGTTTCACTCAACATCCTGGAGTACACATTAGTCGCCTCAGTGGTCCCAGCATCTCCACGTTGCCTCACATGGACTAACTCTTAAGTTGCATCCCACAAGGACAACCTCCTGGGCCAGGATCAAAACGTATCAAGAGCATTTTACGTCTTCTCCAACAGCCACATGGTTTTGGATCCTCCAGGAGGAGCTGAAGTGCCACATGAGCAGGAGTTCTCGGGGTTCTCCTCCTGGACCTCCTGCCTGTGTGACTTGGATTAGCATAGATGAATGATTATTGCCCCACCTATATTTCCAAATGTGGACACTGGACTCAGATTCTTGTGCTGAAACTGAAGCAGACCCTTATGCTAACATGACCGTGTTAGAGGGAATCAGTTCCAGTCATTAAATCTCACCACAGAGACTCGTCAGTGTCCTGGTGAACAGGCACTCGTCCGTTTTCAGATGCTGTTCTGACACACGTGGGTCCGAGAGGAACCCCTCCCAGCCACCTGCTGTAGCTCCTCCAGAGGGTCTCCGGGGCTTTCCCAGGTCTCCATCTGGAAGACTTCCCATGGTAGGTTACGAAGACATCGTCTGCAGAATGTTTTTCACGTGGAAGAGCAGCAACTCAGCTCTGATTCACCCTGTCCTCAGCTGGGAAAAGATTCCAGTTATCCAGGTTACTGCTCCTTTAGTTTTAAAGAACGTCACAGTTTTACTGAGCTCCTATGAATCCATAAGTCATCCTAAGACTGCATCTGCAGAATTTAAGCAGATGTTTTCCTGACCAGATGCTGGTCGTGCTGATGGTGATATGGTGAAGAAGCGACTCAAACAGCATCCATGCTTGTTCCTTTTGTTTGATCTAAAGTAAATTTGGTCTACATCTTGGTACGGTACCTCAAACCAGAGCAAATACTTGCCGATCCTGAGCGAATCACTGTGAAAGGACCTAAATGTTTGGCCTGGCTTTGTAGGATTCTAACCGACATCCACGTTTCAGCCCCATAAATCTCCTCAAAGTCCGTCAGCGATGACTGCGAGGGTATCTCACACTCAGCCCCCACCATCTCTCCCTGGAATGGTCGGAAAAGGGCTGATTTGAGTTGAAGTGTTAACACACTCTTCCTCCGGCCATCTGCCAAACACAAACGCTTGATGCCATGTTTGAAATCCCCTCAGCTCACTGAATAAATGTTAATCTACCAGCCTCCTGTCCTCCTTCCTTCTCTCAGTGCTCTTCTCCTTTTCCTTTTCTCAAATTCCTTTTGATCTGTTGCCAAAAACATTTCCTCTCTTTCACTATTCTTCTTATCTTTTATTGTCCGTGCTCTTCTGTCATCACCTCCTTCGTGTTCCTCCCTTTCTGCAGACTGTTTGAGGTTTAAATGAAACTTTATTTTACCACCACTCATCTGCTCTCACCTTTCCTTCCTCTCGCTCCTTTCTGTCCTTCTGTTCGTGCTTGCTGATTGCATCTGACAGTTTATGGTTTGAGTGTTTCCTTGTTACAGGCATCTGCCTCCATTACCTCCAGCCTTTCCTCCTCCTCCTCATGTCTTTTCCTTCCTAGTTAAGCTTTCCCACATGGTCGTTTACAATTCAACAGAGGCGTTCCTTCAATAAATACATAAGTAAACTACATGTTTGAAAAGTGTGAAAAGGTGACCTGATTGTTGTTCATGGTTTCTGTTGAACATCTGAAGATTGAACTTTTGACTGGGATGAACTGGGTCTTTTAGAACCTGGTTCAGGTTTGTGATGATGAGGAACAGAGCCAACACTCAAGCTCCTTTGAGTGGTTTTTACAGTTTGTTCACGTTTGGTGGGTAAATGGTGTAAAGGACTCACTCAACAGCAGCTTTTACCTTCTAGATGCTCCTTAGACTTGTGTTTTAAGATGTTGGACACTGTGGAACAGGTCTCTGTTCTGACACTCCTTTCAGGCTGGAGCAAATTGAGTTTTATCCATGAGTGATGGTAGAATGGAAGAGAGATTGACCCCCCCCCCAAAAAAAGTCACCAAAAGTTTGATTTAACTAAGCGAACAGGTAGGAGCCTCCTATTGGATAATTACTGCATCAGTGATTATCTTTCAGCTGCAACAAGTTATTTAACCCAACTGGTGCAATGAGCTGCTTCTCATTTCTTAACCCTCCCACTGTCCTAATGGGTGTGACCCCACAAGGAAAGTTGACTATTGAGCAGGGTTGATGGTTTATTCCTTGGGTCCATGTGGCAGGGGTGAGGAGTGAGCACCACCTCCCCCCTGCCACGTGGACCTCAAGGGATAAACCATCAATCCTGCTCAATGGTCAACTTTCGTTGTGGGGTCACCCATAAAGACAGTGGGAGAAATGTGGGACAACACATCTGGTGGTTGTGGAGAAGATGTTAGTCTGTGGGTAGGGTCGGCTCATTGGCACGCATCAAGCAGAGAAAACATCTAAGGAGATTTCAGAAACGACTAAGAGTTAAGAGCTGTCCAACACATTGTTAAAAACTGGAAGGATAGAGGGGATCCATCGTCTTTGGCCGGAGAAAAATCCTGAATGATGGTGATCAGCAATCACTTGAACATTTGTGTGTGTGTGTGTGTGTGTGTGTGTGTGTGTGTGTGTGTGTGTGTGTGTGTGTGTGTGTGTGTGTGTGTGTGTGTGTGTGTGTGTGTGTGTGTGTGTGTCTGTGCATCCATGTGAATGTGTGTGTGTGCGCGCGCACGCATGCATGTGAATGTGTGTGTGTTTCTTGAAGTGATCTGTTGTGTAAAAGGCCTAGTCCACACGTAGCCGGGTTTTTGAAAACGAATATCCGCCCCTCCAAAAACTTGCATCCACACCACCGCGTTTTAAAAACAAACTCTGTCCACACGTACCCGGATAAATACGTTGTTAAGGACATGCCAGACCTGTAGGCGGCAGTACTTCCCCCCGTTCTTAACCTCGTCCTTCGTCTGTGGTCTTCCGCAAGGAGCAGTAATTCCGCTTGCAAAAACAAACAAGCAGAAATCGCTTGGACAGTTGATGGATCGGGTAGTGACAGAGCGCAGCTCTGAGGGCTTCCATGCTGTCGGCTAGTGTAAACACAGGTCACACACGTGATGTCAGCATTTTTTGTCACGGAAAGTGACGTTGCGGACCTTAAAACTCCGGTTTTGTCCGTCCACACGCAGACACCCAAAACGGAGAAAACACAGATCTTCACTTTGGCCGGAGTTTTTAAAAAGATCCGTTTTCGTGTGAAAAAACTCCATTTTCGTGTGGATGACAGGCCAAAACGTAGAAAAATATCTACGTTTTGGCAGATCCCCGGCTACGTGTGGACAGGGCCAAAGTTTCATTTCTTTTCTCTGGATTTGTGGAACTGAACTAACTCGCCTCCCTCTGTCACACTCTTGTGTTTATTTGATTAAAAAGCTTCAAACAATCTGTCTAACCTGCATATTTGTAATGATCATTGATTTGCTCATCGATCTCCTTGTGCAGCCTCTCTGTTTTTTCCATCTGAGGAAATATTGCACAATAAACCTGAGCAAAAATCAAAGGGCTCTGCTGCTGAACAGCCTGCTCCAGTCTGTTGTTTTATTGTTGTTAAATTGCAGGTTTTTTTTTATTGTCTTTCCTCCAAGTTTCTGCTGAGAACAATAAACCCTCCTGAATCTAAATACATCTTAATTTCTGTTCCATACGTGTTTAGCTGCAGCTGCATCTCTGGTCTGAGAGGAGGTGGGTGTTGATTCAGAAAGAGAACTCTAACTGTAACTTAGACGGTTATTCTGAGCTGATCCTTCTGGTCGCCTCCTTTCTTGTCACCCAACTTTTCTTTCTTCTCTTTCCTTCCACACTAAATGTTTCCAAAGTTGCATTTCCTGCAGTATTTGCACATCCCGTTCAGACTCCTGAACATTTTAAACTATTTTAGGGAAAGTAGGGATTTTAAAACACTTTTTTCCCTGATCCCACTGTTCCAATGCTGGATTTTCCCACTTTCTCCTGATCTTATCCTCATTAAACCTGGATCCAGTGTGAAATCTGCAGGAATTGAAATAGTATCAAAAAGAAATGGGAGTTTTAATACTAAGGGAAGCAGAATGTTTCCTTTCTTAGTTCACGGCTCTGAACCCAGGATAACCATCTCTTTTATTCCATACTTCGGACTCAGCAGATCAATGGCTGTAGTTAGAAGTGAAAGAGGTCAAGCTGAATCTGATTCCCAGTCAGTTTCACACCAACCCAAATCTTCAGGGTTCACTAAACCATCTTGAAGCTTCTCAGTGGCCTAGTGGCAGAGTGTCCATCCTGGGACTGGGACGGTGTTCAAATCCTAGTCGGGCCATACCAAAGACTTTAACAAGGGGACCCAATGCCTCCCTGCTTGCCACTCAGCTTTAAGGGCCTAGTTTGGGGGGTTAAACCACCAAATAGTGCCCAAGTGCAGCAACTGCTGCAGCTCACCCCTCCCCACGGGGATGGGTCACATGCGGAGATGTAATTTCACCAGTGTGTGATACTTTGAATCTGGAGTATGATGTCAAAGTCACAAGCATTAGTGAAACAAGTGATGTGAGAATTCCAGTTCCTTTATTTATTTATTTATTTGTTTATTTTTGACATCATAAAGGATTCCCAGACTTCCCAGGATCTGAAAGCCCGAGAGCCTTGTGGCCTCTTGGTGCTGCTGTAATGATCCCTCACTGTCTGAGATAGACGTATCCTCTTCTGCCTCCCATCCTTATCTCCTGCGTTTTGCGCTTACAGTAGGAAGCAGATGAAAGTTGGCTCCCGGCTGCACAGGCTCACACTCGGGTTGCTGTTTGTGCTAAAATGTTTCTTTAATGTGAGGTGATGAAACATTGGTGAAGAGAGATAAGCTCCTCAGCTCTCCATAAACATTCCTGATTGTATCCTCCTGATTTTCGTGTCTCACCTGACTTTTGTTTTACTTTTAATTCATTCATCCTCCCATCGCTGCATCTCGTCTCTCATCTACCTGTTCATGTTTTCCCCAGATTCTCCAACCTCCGTCCTGCTCCTCCTCCTCTCTCCTCCTGCCTTTCTGTCTCTGACACAAATAAACATGCACCTCCAGACTTGTCTCTCCGTTCAGTAATTTCAGCTCGTGTTTTGGTCAGTGACATTCATTATGCGGTCTTTGTAGAGCGTTGTTACGCTACACACACACCACCCGGTGCTGCACCTCGGAGTGTCGCAGACATAATCGGATCCCACTCTGGCATCTTGTTGCTTCCTATTACAGCACGCATTACCTGAATCATTGTTTTTGCAGAAATAAGAGTGGAGGATGCATTTATCAGTTTCTGTGTGTGTGTGAAGTTATGTATGCACTACATAAAGCAACAAAGGAGGACTGATTGTAAAAGAAGTGTGTGTGTGTGTGTGTGTCTGTGAGTTTGCACGTGTGTGTGTGTGTGTGTGTGTGTGTGTGTGTGTGTGTGTGTGTGTGTGTGTGTGTGTGTGTGTGTGAATTTTACATGCAGCCAGACTCTGTGTCTCTGTGCGTGAGTGTGTGTGTGTGTGTGTGTGTGTGTGTGTGTGTGTGTGTGTGTGTGTGTGTGTGTGTGTGTGTGTGTGTGTGTGTGTGTGTGTGTGTGTGTGTGTGTGTGTGTGTGTGTGTGTGTGTGTGTGTGTGAGAGAGAGAGAGAGAATTTTACATGCAGCCAGACTCTGTGTCTCCCCTCCTTCCATCTTATCCACTCTGCCTTCGATTCGCTCCACGTCTGCTGAGCTGCTCTGAAGTCAGGACTCAAACAACTCCTGTGAAGTGTTTGACCAAAGAGCCTCAACAAATATTAGCATCCAACACACACACACACACACACACACACACACACACACACACACACACACACACACACACACACACACACACACACACACACAGATTTATTCAGATAAACACACATCCACTCCAGATCACAGTAATCTGCTTTTACTTGTAAATGTGATGCAGCCTGGTTCCCTTCACAAACCTATAGAAACATCTTTTATTGGTGATATTTCTCTAAACATGTTCAATAAAATCTTTTCTTTAATAAGTATTCTTATTTTGTAAAATTTAATGCATTTTTAAAAAATACTAGTTTAATTCAAACAAATCTGCATTTTCTTGCCTTCCTCTATGGGATTGGTTTCTTTTCTGCAGCCTCGTCACTGATGATGGACGTTAAGGCCTGGCTCTAACTTGGCGTTACAGTTTATCCCAAATCTGCTGCATAAGTGTGTAGATGGATTCCAGTTGATCCCAAACTGGAATCCAAGCTTTGTGTGGTGAAGATAAACAGAGTTTCTACCTTTTCAAGCCTGAAGCAGCACATAATTAGCAGAAATGAAGCCAAACTTATAGCATCAGCGGTTTCAAATAATTCTGTGTCATTCTTTCAGAGGTTTAAATAAAGCAGTAATTAATGATTTAGGGGTTTTTAAAATTAGATAAAATGACCATAGCATTTTATTTATGAATAACTTATGAAATGCTTTAAAATAAAACCAAATAGAAAATCCAAGCATTGAAGGGAGGATTAAAAATACATAAACATTCAGAATAAATACATTTAAAAACAAATGAAAAGATGAAACCTGGAGTAGGTTTAAGAACGGTGAGTTAAGTTGCTGATCAGCGGTAAAAATTATATTATAGAATTCTGATTTAGCATCTCAGAAGTGTTGCTCCCACCACCTCTGGCCTTAAAGTCTCCAAATGGAGCATCAGGATTAGTACTTTCATCAGTAAGCTACCTCAGTAATTTTGTGACTGTAACTTTTGCTGCCTCTTGGCCAGGAGGTCTTTAATCTCAATGGGACCTTCCTGGTTAAATAAAGAATGAATAAAAATATCCAGTCCCGTACATGTCTGCCTCCTGTTGGAGGATCCAGAAGTTTGTCCATGGGACATGCTGCAATCGGCCCAAGAAAACCCAACATGTTGAATGTCCCCAATTTATGATTGGAGTCATCGCGATGTGCTTCAGAGCAGACCACTGTTCACTCATGAGTCTGCAAGATTGTTGGATAAGATTATCTTTGGGCCATTGAGCATGTCCATAAGAAGAAAAGTGAAGAATCAGGTCAGAAATTAGCTCCATTATTTAGTTGTGATAATTGAACTGGGCTTCACGTGCCTGGTAATCTGACTAGTGTGATATTTTTTGTTCATAACACATTTAATTACATTTTTGCAACTACTTTTGAAGCAGTTTTAGAGCCAGACTATTAAAAAATGGGGGCTCATCCGGGATATGAACCATAGGCCCATTGTGAACACTGATTAGGTTGAGGGGGTGAAACATGCATGCAGTGATAAAATAATCAGACAGTTTTTAAGGCATAGGATGACTGAATGATTTTGTAATTGTTGTTACTGTCGGGGCTAACGGCGACTTTTGTCAGGACATGAAATGAAACCTTTTCTCTATTTTTCTAAATAATCAATAAATAAGCCCATATAAAATTTGATTGAACTAGAGGGGGAGGATTAGTGACTGTTAAAGACTAATGTCCTGAAACTTCAGGAGGGTCTCAGCCTGATATGGAGCAGGGATGATGAGCTTTGATTGCTGACAGTCTGACATAATTATTAGATGAATGAATGAGTCAGAGCTCTGCTGTCAGAACAATTATAGGGCACCCCCAGCCCCTATCATGATGGGTTTTCACTTTTAAGCCACGCATCAGGTTTAATCCATCAGACCCGCTCCTTGCTAATGAACCACATCATAATCAGGCTGTTCTCGTGATAATTTCATGCGTATCTGCATTTTAATCAGGAGGATGAGACTCAAGTTTGGTTCATTAAATTAACTCCTGTGGATTTGCTGAGTCTGTTATCGTGTTGCTGCTCTCAGATCCACACAGCCTCATCTGTCTGCGTTTTACTGAAGGATTCTGGAGGAGTTTCTGGTGTGAGTCGCGGCTTCTGGTATTCCTCGTTTTTCTGAGTTTTGCTTGGTATCCCTGATGGCTGCTCATTCCACATCATTTTGTTTAGTGCAGTTAGTCCTTTCATTCAGGTCAACGTCAAATTCCAGACTTTAGTTTTAGTTGATATAATTGTGAAGGTTTTTAGTCATCCAGGGAATGGTGAACCAGTAATAACAGGACAGCTGGTCTTCTACTTAAAGATGTCTCAGTTCTTATCTGACATTCTCCTGTGGCTAAATAAAGCCAGATGAAAACTTGGCACTTTTCATTTTGATTGAAGAAAACCGCTCAGTTGAGAAGTAAAAAGGAAATAAGTCTATTAGCCTCTAAGTCATATTTTAAACCCTTAATTTGAATGTCCTTGGCAGGTGTGTGAATGCTTTTAAGATGTGGAACACAGAAAAAACATTTTTAGTGAACATTTTTGAATATATTTGGTTTACTGAGTGTTTCATGCAGGCTGAACATGAAAATAGTTTCCTACACCTATCTCTTGCATTAGCTTCTGATAGAAAATAGACGGTGAAACTCTAGGATTAGAAAATTCTGTCAGATCTACGTCACACTGTCACAACTAGGGTTGTCACGGTAACCGGTATAGCGGTAAACCCCGGTAAAAAAGTTGACAATAAAAATAACCGTCCAGTTTTTAAAAAACTATATTATCTCGGTGGGTTTACCGTGGCCGCGGTTTCGGCGCGATGACCCTTACCAGCCACCGTCGCTTCAGCTGAAGTTCCCGCGGCGCGCACACGCACTTTTTAATTTGCAACGGCACCAAAACTTTGAAGCTGAAATAATGGCCGAAGGAGGCGACGGCAGCGCCCAGGACATCCATCAGCCCTCAAAGAAGACTAAATCGGAAGTATGGGCATATTTGGGATTTCTGAAAAATGCTGAGGGACAGTTAATAGAAGACGGCTATCCCGTTTGCAGAACGTGCAGGAAACAAGTGTCTGCAGAAGGCAGCAACACTTCAAATCTCATGGCACATCTGCGTGACGATCACCCACGTCTCCACAGCCAGTGCAAGGTAAGATAACATTAGCATTTTAGCTGAAATGCATGACGTGAGGACTTTTGGTTGAGGGAGAATGCAACGAGTCACTATATACTGCAGCCGCAGCGTCCTCTGGCAGCATTTAAACCGTGTCACGGACACCCTGTTGCTGGATGAAGCATCTTATTTGTTGATGATGAAGAGAAATATACAATTAGTTCCTTGTCATGGATTTGTTTACTTATTCAATGCCATTTATACTTGAACATTTGGATTTGATTACATAGTGTAGTAGTTATTTTAGTAATTTGTTTAAAGTGGATATTTATTTTAAATACATATTTTTTAAGGTTGACTTGTACAGTGCTCAAGTCAAGTGTGGACTGGAGTTTTAGATTTTCATTTTGATAATGAAGAAAACAAGTATATGAGAAAACAAGTGGTGTTTCTTTGATTTGTTTACATATTGTTTATGTTTTGAATGTTTGGATTTGTATAATTTAAACCTGCACTGACTACTGTAACAAGTTCCAGAAAAATAAGCTATTTGTTCCTTTACTTGTGAAAAGTTGCACTTTTGCTAAGGCTTTGTGTTATTTTAGGTTTAATAAACACTGTTAAACCTTTTCAGAACTATTTCAGTTTGTGTAGAACAGGACTATCAATGCTTTCTGAACATATGCAACACCGCTTAAAAAATACCGCGATAATACCGAAAACCGTGATAATTTTGGTCACAATAACCGTGAGGTTAAATTTTCATACCGTGACAACCCTAGTCACAACATTCATGGGCTCACCCATCTTGACTCGCGACGAGGAAGGCTGTTGTTGGTTTAGCGTCCAGGAAACAGCAGAGAACTTCTCAGCTAGTAGAAGCTAACTGTTTGCATTAGCAACTCCACCACACAGCAGAACTCCTCTAGGCTTGTGTCATTTGCGGAGATAAAATATCAACGTTGCAAAGTAAACAGAATCAGAGGTAGAGTCATGTTGCTGTTAGCCAATCAGAGGAGAGATGTCCAAGTATCAGAAAGTATGACTCCAGATGATGTCTTATGAAGCTAATTTCTCCTCCATTTCACTTGTAGTTCCTGAAACAAGCACATCTGAGCTTTTCTCCCCCAGGGTACAACTTACAAGGTATTCATTCCTACTATTGACCACTGCAAATCTGCTGATTAAACGAGTGGACGGCACCTTTAACTTCTGTCTTGTAGCAGGGTTTCTATTTCAAGAACCAGGAAAGTCTTTTGGCCCTTTTCTTAACAACCTGGTGGTGAGCCAGTATTGCCCAGTGGTGAGGATGCTCTAGATCAGGGGTGGGGAACCCTGGTCCATCAAGGGCCACTATCCAGCATATTTTCGTTTCAACCCTGCATCGTCACACCTGATTTCAATCAGCAGGTGATTAGCAAGCTTCTGCAGAGCTTGATGAGCTGCAGATCAGGTGAATTAACCACTGAATCAGAAGTGTTGGAGCAAAGACGTGCAGGATACCGGCCCTCGAGGACGAGGGTTCCCCATTCCTGCTCTAGATGCATCCCCCTTTAGTATTCATTAGAAACGTGTGAAGCATTCACTCTTATTGTTATAAATTAGCCCCAATATGTTAGCATCTGTCTATTCAGAGAACTACTTCTTCTTTCTGGAGAGTCCACCTACTTTGAGTGAAGTCACTGGTAGGGTGACTGTAGATAAATCACCTAAAATTACAAAAGTATTCCTTTAATTTGGACTAAGTGGCCCCAAAAATCCACTCAAAAATCTAATTTGACTTAGCAGCAGCCTAGACGGCACACATGAGGTCCTGAATCAGATCCATATTTGATGTCTTTCAGCTTTTGTGACTTTCATACTTTTTAAATGTGATTCTGCTCCAGGGGAGGCAGGAAGCATCACATGGAGCATCCATGTTTACAGCGTGCTGCCTGTGACGTCACGTCTGAAATCTGATGGTCACATTTAAGTCAGGTCTCTGTGGGAAGTCTTTACAGACTTGTTGGTTGGAATGAATGGATCTGAAAACTGTTCAGGTGCTGCATGCTGGCTAGAACCTACAGAGGTCATCTTACAGGTTCAGTCGGTAAAAACGCAGCTGAACTATTAAACACCATTTTATTCCTTAAAGAGCTGAGATGAGACTAATCTGGATGTTCTGGTAAATTCTGGGTAATTTCCTGAACTCTCCTTTAGTTTGGTGTCTGAACAGGAACCAGCAGCTCTTCAGGAGACTTTTCATGTCTAAAACCCACTGCTGCTCGTTCCTCCTCCCTCTCCTTCATCCATCTTTTTTCTCCCATCAGCCTTCAAACAGCTGGAGTCAACATCCTTAGATGTGTGTGTGGGTGGGTGGGTGGGTGTGTGTGTGTGTGTGGGGGGGGGGGGGGGGGGTGCACGCAAGCCAACATGTTGTTTGAGAAATCCGCTGCCTGCAGCTCAGGACTAAATAGGCTATTACACACTGGAAAGAACACACACACACACACACACACACACACACACATTGAACAGTAGAAACAGCTGGAATACTTCAAAGAAGATCTGTCGACACCAACCCGAAGAAGTTCTATAAAAATGAAGCATTTAAATAAACACACACACACTATTAGAAGTGGTAATGCCCAGAGCCGGGCTGACAGCGCTGCTCCATGGGAGTTAAATGATTAAGTCGATCTGTGACTGACACACTCCTGCTTAGTGGCGACTGAACGGAGAGCAGCAGCAGCAGGAGGAGGAGGAGGAAGGAGACGATGTAAAACATCTTGTTCAGTGTTTTGGTCTCGCTGCTGTGACCGTCCTTTAGTCATCTCCGTTAAACACCAGCTCCATCTGTTTATGGAGATGTTTACCGTCCGTGTAAAACAAACTAAATGTGTTTACAGAACCAAAACCGGTTTAATGAGTCAGACGCGTTTATTGTTTTTTAATCAGGGTGAAGTGAAATATCAGCTTCTTTCTCTCCGGGTGCTGCTGAAGGTGGGAATGGATCCTCTCACACCAGTACGGGTTCTGGTTCTGACCCTCTAACGTCAGCCTCAAACAGAACCGGACTGGCACAATCCTCATCCTGATGTGTGACCCTGTTCACTCTCAGATTAAAGTTTACAGTAGAAAACGTTTATTAATAGAAGATTTAAACATTTCTGATGGTTTCCTCATGGCTCACTGAGGTCTTCTGCTGATGTTGATCTTCAATCATCCGGCACGCGATGGTCCTAACGGGGTTTAGGAAGAACACCTACATTTCTGTCATTATTTTTGAAGACTGCTTCTCATTTCAGCAGCTAAAAGCTGGATTTCTGTAAATCCTCAGTGGACCCTAAATGGATTTCATTGTACTTGGTTCTTTAAATCTATATAAAAAAAAAGACTAAACAGTTAACAAAATTGAGCAGAATTTCCCCGCGTATGTGTTTTTAGTAACGTTTGTGTTGTTCACATCTAATTTTGGGTTTTTGTAAAATACAAGCACACATAAACCTGTGATGTTGCTCACAGAGCAGAAAGCAGCTCCTGTCTTATCGACATCGACCGTCATTAGTCTCTGAGACTTCTGCACATTCGTCTGCAGCCTCTCACCACCAACAATCTGATCTGATGTCTCCAAATTGCAGCTTTCTGCTCCATTCGGTCGCCCCTATGAGTCGCACCGAGATAAAAACAATTTACTTTGGCCTTTTCTGGACCCTCACGTTAACAAGTTCTCACCAAACAAACTTTTTACAGTGGCTGCAGAGTAATGACAAGAATTTCAAAGAAGATGGAGGTAGAGTGAAAGCAGGGGGAAGGAGGAGCTGTAAGGTTAGGAGCAGAAGAAGGCTCCTCCGAGGAGTGGAGCTCATTAATGGGTAATGGCTTTGACTCTTTGCCCTTGGACACCTCAGCTCCTCCTGACTTTGTTGCTGCTACCATCCGACGCCTCAGTGGCCGACATCCTCTATGCTTATCTGCCTCCAATCCAGTGTCTTGGGGACAAAGATCAACAAATTAAAGACACAACTTTTTATTGTAGAATCCTGGAGGTTTAAGGCTTGTGTCTTCTATCTCGCCGGTGGTTTCCTGCCTCAATTTTAAAATGGGTTCTTTAATCTTGGAACATGGAATGTCTGCACCTGGAACATGGAATAACGTGAACTTAAGGCTGGACGATAATGCAAAAATTCCCTCTTAGGCAGACGCGCCGTTGTAAGAACCAAAAAGAAGAATCATCAAAGTCCAAAGAAAACCTAAAAAGATCTTCAGAAAGTCTCCAGAACAGCTGATCAAGACCAGGTTAAAGAGCTGAAGGACCGTCGGGATGAGCCGGTTTAAAACGTTTGCACGGCTGTTTAACTGCTGAGAGTTTTTGTTGAAAGGAACGGGATAAAATTCCACTTCCTGTGAGATAATTTCATACCAAACAAAGAAAAAAGGCTGGTGTTGGCATTTCTTATGGGATGTCACAAAAACTGTTTTATATATATTCACACGTCCACTTTAGCTTTCCTTTGTTCAGGCGCACACATTACACTAATTAAAGGAAATATCCTGTTATATGTGTCTCTGACTCTCTCTCTCACATAAACACACACACACACACAGAGCCCGCTGTCAGCCTCTTCAGACCTGTGGCCTGTGTCCAGATCTGCAGTGTTTGTGAGCCAGTTCCTCCTGCCATTTCAGCCCAATTAGAAGCTCCCCTCCCTGGGCAGAGCCCAGAAGAAAGACCCCCCTCCTCACCATCCAGCCTCATATCTGTTGCTCTCATGTTATGACAGCCTCCGACACTCGCCCCGTGTAATTACTGCTGCCTGAAGGAGCGAGACGGTATGGGGCAGGACGGAGGGGGGAGCAGGCCAGTAAATACCACAAGAGAGGGAGAGGAGTGAGAAGGAATCATCCTAGAGAAGAGAAGAAGAGTGGAAGTGAGGCGACGGCTGGCAGACCACCCCCTGCTGGGTCTGTTTTTACGTGCCGCGTGTGAAATAGAGAATTACCAAGTGTGAGTGAGCTGATAGCTGATGACAGGATCTTGTAGCGGTGAAGTGGAGTCATGCTGCCTTCGCTGTGGACACCCAGACCAGCAATGTTTCCTCTCAGGAGACAGACTAATAACTCTCAGGTGATCCCAGAAAGGCCAATCAGGGCAGGTGTTAGTGTGGATCCTCAGTCGTCTAGAACGTGGCGACCCATCTACTCCCGGTACAAAATCCTAGACTGAAAGAGTCTAGTTAGTCTCACTGCCTGGATTACGAACATTCATCCGTTCATCTTTATGTTCACCTGCTGCTTGTCTGGTACCAGATCAGAGGCAACAACTCATCTAAAGTAGCTTCAAGACTTTCTGAGGTCAGAACCTGGGTGTCTACCCCCAAGATCTTCTCCCAGTAGGACGAGTCAGAAACACCTCCCATTGAAGACTTTTAGAAGAGACCCTTATGAGGAACCTGGCTGGAGGAGTCGTGCTACTCTCAGCTCCTCCCCATCCATCCATTTCCTGAACAGGTTTATTCCTGAGGTTACAGATGCTGGAGATCAACCTGGACATCGTTCTGCTCATCGACACCCACTGCACCTTCTGGGGATCCCAAGATGTTCCCAGGCGAGAGAAAATCCCTCCAAAGAGACCTGGGTCTGCCTGAGGTCTCTCTGCAAAGTGTTTGGAAAACCTCCAAATTCCTTCTTCATCGCAACAGGCTGAATCAGCGTCTTCATTAACACTGATCGGTTTCTCCATCTTTCCTCCGTTCGACCATTGCTCATGAGCAATGTACCAAGAGGCTTCCTCTGCTTGAGCTCAGAGACTCCTAACCACCTGGAAAGAGAATTCCACTTTAGCTTGGACCCTGGTAGGAATGTTTCAGAAGCTTCCAGCTCAGACGGTGACTTTGGTGGTCTTGGCTGCTCTGAGAGTTTCATTAATTCATTAATTTCCCTCTGGGATTAATAAAGTATCTTTGAATTTGAATTGATATAAACAGAAGCTTTTTTAGGTGATGGCTTTATTTCTATAGCTTTGAATACATTTACAAACATAAATGTCTATTAAGTCTGATCCTTTGTTCTAGAAATGGTTCAGGATCCACAAAATATTTTTAGTAGTTAAAAACCAGGTTCTGTATAATTTTCTGACACCTTGAGAACACTGGAAACAGGAAATTATCATGTCTCTTCTAAGATATTTGCCAAACCAAACAAACGTTGTGGCCTACTTGACAAAATAATTGCTCTCGTATCGCCATGGCGATAAGCGGTTTCAGCTGAAAGCCTGAGTCACAATGGATGCTCTGATGAAAACTTCAGCATCCTGCCAAATTTGGTTTGGTTTTATGGGTTCACCTGGTTGTTCTAGAAATGTTTATTGTTTTTGAAAAGAGCAAAAATCATCAGCAGAAAGCATTTGTGCTTAAAGGCATAATTTTAGTTCCTGTAAAGCTGTGGGCCACAACTTTGAGAGAGGTGGCACCATGAGGAGATGGTGGGATGTTGAGAAGAGCAGCAAAGGAGCTACTTTTCTCCAAAAACCATCAGAAACAGACTGATGTTCTGCTGCAGGTCCAGTGATTAGACTGCTGAGGGAGGAAAGTCATCTGCTCTGAATCTGGAGCATCCGACAGATTGTTTGTAGAAATAAAAGGTGATAGCGTCATGAGTTCTGACAGTAAAGCGCCCTGAGACCACCCATGTGGGGGATGCTTCTCAGCCAAGGGAGTGAACTCCTGAAAAAAGAATGGTACCTAAACATCCGCCCTGAGTACCTCCTGATGATTTAAAAATAGTTTAGTGATGAACAAGGTGGAGTCAGAACCAAGTGGGTCAGGAACCAGGCCATGCTGGGTCCAGGTCAGGAACCTCTCCAGACTTTGTTCGATCCTAGAGAGGCAGGTGGACCAGAAGGGGTTTCCATGAGTCCGGATCTGGAGCCGAAGCTGATTAACAGCACGTGAAGATGAACTGGAGAAGTTCAGAACCAGTAGGACCACCAGCAGAAACACTGACTTATTGCATAAACCTAATCAGTGAACTCATGTCTGCAGACAAAGATGAACTCTGATTTTAATCATCTCTTTAGTTTTTTATCTCCAGATCTCAGACTCCATCCCTCGACGTACGTCAGCCTACCTTACATTTACCAATTTCTGCTTCACTTCCCTCGCTCCACTCCTCTGCCGTCTTCATCTTGTTTTCTTCACATTATCATATTATCTCACAGTGGGGGCGGTTATAAAGAAGGAGCAGGAGAACATTGAGCTAGGAGCCAAAGACTGTAGGTGACGGGGAACAAACTGGAGATAATCAGACTGAATCATGCTGCCTCATCTTCAATTACCCGCTGCTGCTACGACACGACTGCCTAAATGACTTCCTCCCATTAAGGGCAATCATTCTCACGTGAATCCTAATGTTATGGACGCTATTATGAAGCACAGAACAAAATAATGGAGTTTCAAAGGGAGAGAAGCCAAAAAAATAAGCAGATTTTTTGCTTTCTGACCCCACAGAACGAACCTTAGCTTGAGTGTGTTTATTTTTCACCCACAGTGAAAACTTTCTGTTTCCGTCTCTTGTCATCTTGTAGAGTGGGTGCTAAAACTCCCTCTATCTGATTTAGTTTTTCTCGTTGGCACTCGGATGTGTTTGGTCCGGTGTGTGCCAACTCGTTTTGTTCACAAACAAACAAAAGAAGCTTTACTTAAAAAAACTAAATGAAAGTAAAACTTTTATCCATGACGGTGTTGTCTGCCAACCGGCTCAAGATGAAAACAAAGATTTAATCAGTCTGTTGGCTTACAAAGGACAGCTTTTATACAAATGAGTGTTTTATATTTATCTACTGAATGTCACCAAATAATAATATTCTGTAGGAATGTGTTACTTTGGAATCGTTTACATTAAATTAGGTTGCTGTTCAAAGTGAATCTCACTGTTTTGTAATGAATTAGATTGAACTGAAGCAGCAACATTTTCCTTACAGATCAAATGTTTTTCCTCATCTGTTCCACAAACGTATCAGTTTGAGTTTCTAGAAAGCAGAAAAGTGACAAAAACAAAACCTCTGCCTGTTCCTGAGAAGCTTGCAGATCTATTCACACACGAGCAGCACAGTTAAAGGCTACATTTGTTTGTTTTGTGATAGTGACATCAAAGTTTTTAAAGTGAATTTTATTTTTAGAGGAACTGATGGGGTCACACTGGTCTGGTTTTCTAGTTCAGGTGTTTAGTGGACCAGGAGGACATTCAGGATTTAGTCCTCAATTGACCTGCAGGACTTTGGGGTATTGATTAGGCTTTCTGGTTCTCGGAGCTGTGGTTGCTGTCTTAGCCCTGGCTTGGGGTCCCTGCCTGGGCGGGCCCATAGTGGTCTTTAGGGCTGTGTAGTCCTGGAGAGGAGGGTGTTGGCTTCACAAATCTCCTCTGCTTTTTGGAGATGATGTGGTTCTTTAGGTGTATCAGGTCATGACCTTCAGTGTGAACGCTGCCTACAGGTTTGGGAGGTGAGCAGGATTTCCTGTATCTTGATGTCTTGTTCCTGAGTAATGGTAGGATGAAAGAGAGGTGGACTGATGGACCAGGGCTTCATCTCCGGTTATGTTGCTCGTGTGTTCTGTACAGAAGGTGAGCTGACATAGCTCTGGACTTACAGGCCTACGGCGATGGTGTTTCAGGTACAACCTAAAGGAGGAGATCCTGGAGACACGCATCTGGAATGATCTTCATCGGGTGGCTGGTTTATGCCTCCCTATGAATGAGGATGAAAGAAAATGGGAGCAGCTCCATCATCTGGGGGAGCTGCTGCTGCTCCTCCTCATCAAAAGGAGTCGGTGGTTCATGCATCTCATTAGGATGCCTCCGGTTGGCGTCCTCCTGGAGGTTTTACTAGGAGACCCAGAACTCGCTGGAGGTGAATTCTCTCTGGTCTGGGGATGCCACCACCCTCCTGGAAGAGCTGGAGAGGGGGGGGTCTGGTTTTCCCTCCTGGTTCCTGGTTTACTTAAATAGTGAATATTAATTTTACTCTGTCCTCCCACAGCAGTTTAAAGTGTTCAGAGAAATAAAGTTCGTTTCATGCCTCCCCCCCCCCCCCCCCCCAACAACAAAATACCCAAGTGTCTTTTTTTTGTTCGGGACTTGAGATTTTTAAAAACCAAGAGTGGATGGATTCATGTCAGACTCAACATGTTTCCTGCCTTTATTACACATTTCATCCCAGAGGCTCGTTTGGCAGCAGAGTAAATGGTATTTGTTGAAAACAGTGTTTGTGCTGTCACCCTGGCAGATCTGAATGTTTGCTTAGAAAAGCTTTGGAGAGTTCTTTTGTTGGTTTCCTTTTTCCCTCCCGGTCAGTTAATCCAACAGAAACGTCTTTGGGATCAAGTAAAGGCAGGAACCTTACATGTTCTCAGTTTTTGTTGGACTGGTTGTTAACCTAAACAACAGTCATGTTTTCTGAAGTGTGTTTTCCCTGGTAGCTAGACCCCACTCGCTCAGTTAGCTTCTCCGATCTGTGGGTAAATGTAACTTTAGGCCTGTGGTATTTTGTGCCATCTGATCCCACAGACGATCACACCAGAGTCCGGCTGCAGCTGCTGGATGGAGACCCCCACTCCGACTACATCAACGCCAACTACATCGATGTGAGTTTTTACACGTTTAAAAAAGGTCTAGGAGCTGGAATATTCCAGGATTAGGATTATATTTCTGTTGGATTATCTCAGTGGTTCACAAAGTTTTCAGCTTCAATTCAATTCAGTTTATTTATGTAGCGCCAAATCACAGCAACGGTCGTGTCGAGGCACTTCACAAGCACCGGAGATGCTCATCAGTGCATCGCGTTTCGTTCATGAAGTTGGTGCAAAGTTTCCTATATAAGGAACCCAGCAGGTCGCATCGAGTCACTGACTGGTGTCAGAGTCTTTACAGCAATCCTCATACTAAGCAAGCATGCAGCAACAGTGGAGAGGAAAACTCCCTTTTTAACAAGAAGAAACCTCCAGAGGATCCTGGCTCAGTATAAGCGGCCATCCGCCATGACTCACTGGGGATCGAGAAGACCGAGTGCACACACGCACGCACGCACACACACACAGGCGCACGCTCATACACACGCCAGTAACAGATGAACTACGTCTATGTTGAAGAAAGTTAATATCAGGAGAGGGAGAATGCTTGTGCCAGCCATTGGTCCCCTCCACAAAGGTATCACAGCTCAGCAGAAAAATAACAGTTGTCACGACGACGTGAGCCAGATTTCTCAGATTTAAAAACACGCACATGCTTATAAAGCTAAAAAAATCAGGGTATAAAGAAAACTGCTTCAGGTCATATTCTTTTATATCCATTTATGACGATTTAGTGGAGTTATTTGAAAACAAATGTGTAAAATGTAGCTTCAGCAATTATTTTTCAAACTTTTTGAATTTGATCTCAAATATGAGGATTACTGTTAAGACTCTGACACCAGTCAGTGACTCGATGCAACCTGCTGGGTTCCTTATAGAGGAAACCTTTTACTGATTGGCTTAATGAACTGACCTGTATTGGAATGTTTACTGTGTGAAGGTCCTTGAGACGACTCTTGTCATGATTTGGCGCTTTATGAATAAACTTGAGATCATCAGAAGACCCCTGTGTGGTTCTTGGTGACCCACTGTGGGGTCCCAACCCCAACTTTCAGAACCACTGATTTATCCTATTACCTTCAGATTAATGAGATTTACCTCCAAACCTTCAGCATCCATTAAATTCAGCAGGAACTTCTTAATATTTGTTGGTAAAATCTGTGAAATTCGTGTTTTATAAACTGTTAACTTGGGTCACTGAGAAATTTAGGAGCCTACATCTTTAAAGTATAGTGTACATCACACACTGGTGAAATTCATCTGTGCATCATATCCATCCCCATGGGGAGCGGTGAGCTGCAGCAGTGGCTGTGCTAGGGAACTATTTGACCCCCCGATCCAACCCCTTAAAGCTGAGTGGCATTGGGTCCCTAACCCAACCGGGATGTGAACCCCGACCTCCCGGTCTCAAAGCAGCCACTCTTATCACTGCACCACTGAGAAGGTTACTTCCACAAATTAGAAAAAAACACAACCTTTTCACTTCCGCATTAATTATTTGCAGTAGGGATGGTTATGATGTATAATTCATTAATGATGTTAAACTTTTTACTCTCAATATTTTTTAGAATTCTTTAATGTTTCTTCAGAGAGGGTTTCGGTGAGAGTTTGGGACTACACCAAATAGGTGACCTTTAGTCTAACTAGCCATTAGCCTGTCAGTCCTGAAGACCCAGGTGCATGCATTTCTGCATTTCTACCTCCACTCCAAACAGACTCAGGCACTTAGACAGAACACCTTCATGAGATGATTTCAGCCGCCTGAGACTCGTTTCTTAGCAGAAAACAAACTCCTCCACGCCCCTGACTCCTAGATCGGATCATCATTGGCATGTTTTCCACATCTCTTTTCAATGGGAAATATGATGGAAAATACCTGCGACTAAATCCTCCTCCACAGACCAGATCCCTGTAAAATCATCACATCGTCTAAAAGGGGATGAAAATGGGGAGATGCTCTGGAATAATCAAGTTCCTTTCATTGTGTTTTTATTCTAAACTGACCTTGAGTTTTAGTGGGATCTGGATTCAGAGCACAGTCTAAACAGGAAGGAAAAGGGAAGTGAATACCAGACTGACTTATAAAATAATTATTAAAGAAAACTGTGGAAGCAAAGCAGATAGAAAAGGAAATGGAAAAGTGGGAATGACTGATATTGATTCCTGCAATTAAACACTTAGGAATAATCCTGGAGCAGGAGAAATGAGGAAAAGGAGGGAGGAAAAGAAACACCTGTGGAGAAGTAGAGATGATGATCTGAAAACACGATTCTAATAAATGATTCAGTTTAAAGGAGTCAGAAATCAAACCAGCATCTGAGCAGGAACCCAAAAATGGCTTAAGAGAAGAAAAAGGAAGAAATGTTTTAATGTTTGTTTTCTCTCTCACTCTCAGGGCTACCACCGACCCAGACATTACATCGCCACACAAGGTAATTAAGGTGATATAATGAGTGTGTGTGTGTGTGTGGGGGGGGGGGGGGGGGGGGGGGGGGGTTCCGCCGCCGCCGCTGCCTCCGCCTGGTGGATGGCGTCTTTTCAGACTGGAAGGCTATTACCGTAGCCCCCTAAATCTGACCTGCCGTATAAAATTCTCCTGACAAATTTAAGACCCCATTACCTCAAAACCCCAAACTACTACCAGGGATTGAGTGTGTGTGTGTGTGTGTGTGTGTGTGTGTGTGTGTGTGTGTGTGTGTGTGTGTGTGTGTGTGTGTGTGTGTGTGTGTGTGTGTGTGTGTGTGTGTGTGTGTGTGTGTGTGTGTGTGTGTGTGTGTGTGTGTGTGTGTGTCAGGACCCATGCAGGAGACGGTGAGGGATTTCTGGAGGATGGTATGGCAGGAGAACTCGGCATCCATCGTCATGGTTACAAATCTGGTGGAGGTGGGACGGGTGAGTTCATCCTTTAAGCTGCTCCTGTGTGTGTGTGTGTTAAACTATTTTTATACTTTTTGTGAGCTTACCTCATATATTTTCCCAACTTTGGATTTTTCTTTTCTCTTGTTTCAAAGTGCAGGCTTTTGAGATCTTAAAAATCAGAACTGAGGGTGAAAAAGTCTTTGCTTTGCACCAGAAAGATGTTTTTCAGCTCACAGAAGATCTGTCATCCAGATAAAAACCTCAACATGAGCTAAAAAACAACCTGCAAATGAAACGTTGTTGGCTTATTAGTGGTTTAACTGGTACCTGTGGTTCTGTGCAGGTGAAGTGTGTCCGTTACTGGCCCGATGAGACCGAGGTGTACGGAGACATCAAGGTGACCCTGATAGAAACTGAACCGCTGGCCGAGTACGTGATCCGGACCTTCACCGTGCAAAAGGTAAAGAACTTTTTAAACATCAGAGAAAATAAACAAAGATGACAAAAAGATAAAATATTATTTCCATAACAAACTCAAAATGTTGAAAAACTAAATAAAATAATAAAAAGATGTTTCATTTAAATGAGACGTCATCTTTAGGCTTCTGGAGCAGTGTCCAGAGAAAACCTCTGAACTTCCTCTTATCCTTCACAATAAGAGTCTCAAACACATACCCTGAACATCTGAAGCTTATACAATTGTTTAATTGTGTTAGAGTTTTAATACAAAACAGTATTAATTATTTTACAAGCTTCAGGTGTGTTGAGATGCATGTTCATGTTTAAGGCTCTTATTGTGAAGGATGGGTTGAGGTTAGCTCCTCTCAGCTAAACGTTTGTTCCGAGTTAAGTCGGTAAAACTCACCCAGAGCAATGTTTCAGGAGCACCATGAGGCACGTTTGGACTTTTTTTCTCTGTCGCAGAATTCAGTTAAGAAAGCACGGATTCACAAGTAAAAGGTGCTCCGGCTTTAGCGGACAGATTGTCTCCTCAGCTATGTTTAGTAAAACCTAAACCTCGATTATATTCTGGGCGACCAGGATTAGAGACCCATTTCTTGTTTAGAATTCTTGGCACTTTAATCAGAATGCAGGATAACCACAAACTCAGAGTAACACCTAATAAAACGGATGTAGCATCAGTACGGATGCTAGTCGTTTTAAAAGTGCCAGTCTGAGTAAAACTGGGCTGATATTAACAACAATCTTTATTTCTGTCTCGTGGGGGGCTTAACTGAAGCAGAGGTTTAAAGGTGTCGCCTTTACATCGTTTAAACTGATGGAAAATGTAGGAAATGAAGTCAGACATCATTATCGGCTCAGTTTTTCACATCGGTACGTTCCCAATTATTATTTCAAATTCTTCTTTTATTCATATTTAAATGAAACAAAAGTTTTTAATAAAATTAAAAAAAAACATTTTGATGCATCTAAATCAGTTATTAGAATCTTCACTCGTAGAACTTGTGAAACTTGGATTTTATGTGGTTCTGGCTCGTTTGGCGCGCACACACACACACACACACACACACACACACACACACTTGTGTGTCCTCCAGTCCTCGCCTGTCTGCGTGTTTAGCAAACCATTAATTCATAGCACCTTGTGTGTGTGTGTGTGTGTGTGTGTGTGTGTGTGTGTGTGTGTGTGTGTGTGTGTGTGTACGCACATTTGCAAAGGAAAGCTGACTTCTAAAGTGCCTGTCATAAATTTGTGGATGCATTAATACATACAAGCATTCTGATCTTTAATGCAGTGTGTGTGTGTGTGTGTGTGTGTGAGAGAGAGAGAGAGAGAGAGAGAGAGAGAGAGAGAGAGAGAGAGAGAGAGAGAGAGAGAGAGAGAGAGAGAGAGAGAGAGAGAGAGAGAGAGAGAGAGAGAGAGAGAGAGAGAGAGAGAGAGAGAGAGAGAGAGAGAGAGAGAGAGAGAGAGAGAGAGAGAGAGAGAGAGAGAGAGAGAGAGAGAGAGAGAGAGAGAGAGAGAGAGAGAGAGAGAGAGAGAGAGAGAGAGAGGAAGGAACCAATCTGAGACAAAGGATGAGTGTGTTCAGGTTCCATATGACCGTTAAACCAATGTCTTAATGAAGGTTTATTAACGACACATCTGAGGAGATTAATGGAGCTCCAAGAGGACTCAAAGTGTCGGTGAGACGTCGGAGAGCAGGAAGAGGAAGTTTCTGTTTGAGGGGAAAAGCTTTTCTGTTCCTCTACCTGTGAGAAAGTGAACATTTTTACCAAATCATGCAGTAATTATGATTCCGATTCCAGCGTCTGTCCTAAATCCTTCGGCAGCTGCTGAACCAGATGTGCAGCAGCAGTTTGGTTCTATCTTCTGCTTCTTCTGTGTGTTTTGTTGGTATCTCCTGATTGCAATATAACAATGAAAGTAGGGAGTATGAGCATCTTTAGGTGTCAGTCCAGTGCAAGATGGCTGCCAACCAAAATGGCTCTAATCCAGTTTACAGCTATTAAGCTGAAATCTGGGCTGTAGGTGAGAGTTATCCTAGTTACAAAATCCAAATGCTGACAGATCATCTCAGACTTCAACAGGTGAATTTATCAGTAGGTCAGTGTTCCGGCCCTCACCTATGGTCATGAGCTTTGGGGATCAAGGATGAGTTTCTGTCTAGGGTGGCCAGGTCGGTCTTAAAGAGGGTGAGGAGCTAAAAATAGAGCCGCTGCTGCTCCAACCGCTGAACTGAAAACTCTTGAAGTTAATTGTGGTTTCCCAAGCTAATCAGCATTAGACAAAACACAGAAATGGCGGTAAAACTCTCATTAGAACATTCTTCTTCAGCTCTGAGGTCTTAAAGGTGCTTTTATTCAAACAGTCGTATGAAAGACAGTGAGCGAAAAGAATTCCCCTCAACAAAAGCTGGGCTAGGATGCCTAGATGCACCAGATTGTAGAGGACCATCATCTGTGGTCCTCAGCTCGTTATTAGTCAGAGCTGGGTAGAATCTGTTCCTAACAACAGATAAAAGCAAAAGCAAAACTGACACAAGCACTGTAAGAAATCACTGAACGGTTTCACCCGACAGCTTGAAGCCTTTCTTCATCCTCATCATCTTTATTCTAAACATTTTGAACTAATATTTCATAAATTTGAGGCCCTGGTCGTGTTGAAAAGCCGCCTATTGATTTTCAGAAGTAATTTCAACATCATAGAGGAGAACAGATCAATGAAAAGTCCAGTTATCAAATCACCTTGTGGTTTTTTTCTGGGTTTTTCTGCAGTATTCTCTCCTCTCTCAGCATCCTTCCTTTCCTCACCCTCTGCTCATTTTCTTGACCTTCCCTTCCTCCCTACTTCTCAGGTTATCATCAGCCGCTCCGTCCAAACAAATAATCTCCCCCGACTCTGCCCTCTCTCCGAGCCAAAGCCAGAGATGCAATAACAACAGTTTCATCTCGGGTCTATTCTTGGAGAGTAAACCGAGCCGCGGAGGGCAAGGCTGCTCTCCGTTTAAGGCTCTTTAACTTTTGAGGAGTATAAAGAAATCGATTGTTTTGAATAATTAAAGAAGGATAAGAGGAAAAGAAAGCTGGAAGTCCAAAGATGCAGGTCAGAAATGGAAATGGAAACATGAAAGGAAAGCTCTTTGGGTTGTGAGTTTAGTAAATTCAAAGAACGGTTCTGCTTTCTGTTGTAACCAAACATGTTTGCTACTATGACCTCAAACCAAATCAACAACAAATAACTGTTAGGTTTAACTCAGGAGGCAGGAAGAGATCCTTTCAGCTTCAAGGGTTAGATTTACAAGTCTGAAATTTTAAATGAAGTTTACAGGCAGACGTCAGCAGGAGGTCATGTTTTTGTCTCCTTCTAGCTTCCTGCTAAAAACCTGTCCACAAACCTCCGGCTGGCATAACCGAACTGGTGCTTTTAGTGAGTGATAAAGCTCCTGATGCAGGCTAAATGGTGGTTTATTTACCCAAAGCCTTATGGGTAAAATGTATATGATACTGGATACCCACTTTTCCGTGGCCCCTCAGAGTAATGCAGTGGTCAGATCTTGCTTTTTAGAGCTGCGCCGACTGATTGCTTAGAGCCGATCCTGAAACAGGTGCTCCCGGAATCCGTCATTCATGCTTTTATCATCTCCCGACTGGAGTACGCAAATTCCACATGTAGCCCGGCAACATGTGGACTGCATCTCATCTCAAAACAACTTCAACTCGTTCTTTCAACCTTTTATCATCGTAGCTGGACATTGTGACGTACATGTGGGATAGTCACGTCACAGGTTCATGTCGGACTCGACGTGTTCCCATGTTTTGGGTACCCGACCCACAGCCACTTGGTCACAATTGTTCTTCATGGTCTTCTTAATAATAATAACAATACCTTTTATTTAACAGCGACTTTCAGGACACCCAAGGATACTTCACAACAATGGGGGAAAAAAATAAAACAAGATAAGCACAGTACAGAAATATGTATAAACACTAAGATGCTAAAATTTTAAAACAATGTATTAAAACTATGTGGTAAAAGCTTGTGTGAAGAGGTGGGTTTTGAGTTTTGATTTAAAAAGTGCAAGAGAGTGAGTGGTGCGTAGATCAGGGGGACGAGAATTCCAGAGGTCTGCTTCTGCAAACGGATTACAGGTTGGATTTTCTGAACAAACGTGAGACATCATTGTCTTCTGAATTTCGACTATTTGTAACGTACTGCGCTGCAATTGGTTCAAACTACACGTGAGAATATGGAGGGGGATTCCTGTACATTTAATACCGTAACACCTATGGCAGGATCAGAAAATATTGTTTGTGAATTTTTTCCAACACTAACCCTAATCCTAGCGTTTGACCCACTCGGTTTCCTCGATACCAGAAAACCAAGCTTAACTACATGTGTCCATGTCCCACCAAGTCTCTGTGATGGGTTAGGGGATAGTTTAGTCCAGCTGTCCTTTTGTCCTCCTGTCCAGCTGTAATTAGATGCAGATGCTCATGAAGAGGACTTTAAAAGTGTCCAGATTGGTTTTAAATTGTCCGGCTGATCTGGGCCGTCATCTCTCTGCCTATAAGTCTCTCCCTAAAGAGTCATCGTAAAATTTGTGAAATCAGTTAATCTCTTTTTATGGAGCTTGAGTGGCTGTCAGTTTCCTCAAATCTCTCCTGTAAATTAGGCAAATGTGCCTCAATAAGTCTTCCTGGCTCTTGTTCCCAGAAGTGGCCCCATTCACCGTCTTCACATCACAGGACTGATTTATTTTCCTTGTGAAGCCAGAAGTCCTGCATTAAATCTGGTCCAAAGCTGTCAAGTGTCCGCCTGTCAGCTATTCCCTGAACGAGCAATGAAAATCTGTCGGAAATTCATGCGTTTGTCATCATCAGGAGATGAATGAGGAAGCAGAACCTGTTTGTAGGAGGGTAATCTGTATAGAACTGAACAGAACATGTTTTCTTTTCCAGAAGGGTCATCATGAGATTCGGGAGCTTCGTCAGTTCCACTTCACCAGCTGGCCCGACCACGGTGTTCCCTGTTACGCTACAGGACTTTTGGGCTTCATACGACAGGTGAAGTTCCTGAATCCACCGGATGCTGGGCCCATAGCCGTCCACTGCAGGTGAGCAGAACTTCACTGGTTCTGATGAACATGCTATTGGACAACAAACACGTGACATAGGGTGTTTCTCAATGCCAAGGAACCTTGCCTTGATGTCTTGGCCCTGCCCCAGTTGCCTAAGAGAAACGTCATCGGAGCCACCAAGACGTGTTCCAATCGGTTCCAATGTTCATGCTCTACCGAGGCATGTGTTCTCTGTTTGTTAGTCGTTTAGCTAGCTGAGCAAGGATACATGGGAGGTGTCTTGTAGCCTAGCATTGGTCAAAAATTACCCACAATACACTGCTGTATTTTCAATAAGACGGCGGATCAGAAGCCAGCAGCTACTTGGTTCAGGTGGAGGGGAGAAAAGGCACTTCAGAGTTACCCTCCACCAGGAGGGCAGCTTTGCTCTGCAAAAAAAAAAAAAAACACCTCAAACAGATATGCAACAAATTTCAGACAACACAACATAACATGAGACTCCAATAGGAAGGCGGGGGTGGGGGGGGTGGGGGGGCTAGGATCCTGTTTCCCCCAGCGAGAGCAGCCATCTAAGGCGCTCATCTACTGTACAGTCACAGGTGGGAGTAAGATCTTGGGAGAAGCGAAGAACACATTGACTCCTCCAGCTGAACATTTCGTCCCAAGAATTATTCCATATAAATGTAAAATAAAAATCATTATTCAAGGTTTCAGAAACCCACACGGAGAGTCTTAGATGAAGAAAAACAATCAACAGCTGTGCTTGATAGCAAAACAAGTAAATCACAATTTGGAGAACCTGTTCAAATTATATTTTTCACCGTCTAGATTTCTAGGCTAGTTGACAGATGCTGTGACTGAACAATGTTGTTCTGTTTAGTGGAGAGTTACTTGTAATAACCAGACTTGTGCTGACTCTTCTGCTGCTGCCATTCCTGCTGGGTCATCATGTATTATTGTTTCCATTCTAATAGCATAAAAGGTGTTTGTTGTATTACTTCTAAGTTACTGCTAGAAGTGACTTGTTTTGGTGGTCACTTTTTGTAACAGGTGTTACAAAAGAATCAGATTTTATTCAATTGTTATTTTTATTTATTGCAGCATTTTGTGACTCAAATATTTGTGACTAACGGCTGAATCGAAGCCACCAGGCTGCTTAGTAAGTCGTTAATCTCCACTAGAGAGCTACAACGTTAAAATATGACTGATTAAAGCTGCTGGAACTAATGAGACCTTTTTATTATTTATTACACCACTCAATTGTAAACAAAACCTCAAGTCAACCAGAAAATGTGTGAAAATGTCAAATAAAAATCCAGTTAGATGAGTTAGTTTCATCACTAAACATCTGTTTGTATCACATAATGCTAACATGCAGCGACAACTGTTGGTTTCTATGAGAGGAAAGTTCAATAAACTCGACTCATGAAATGACAAAGTTCATCCAGAGTCAGGGAGAGGGGGATCGCCGGCGGACGCCGACGTGTAAACAGATAGCCAAGGAGGAAGTATGTGGACGGACAGGCAGGAAGTTATGACAGTCACTTCCAATTTCCGGGGGCACTTTAACACTGTTGGCCTGTGTCATGAGGCGTTCATACACACACACACACACACACACACACACACACACACACACACACACACACACACACACCAGTATTCTGGTCTCCACATTAATCACTAAGGCTGACAGGTAATCTGCCGAGGCGCTCCCTCCTTTTCTCTCTCTCCTTCCCTCTCTGCTCTTATCTCTCCTTCTGTTTCCCTCCTCTCTGTAAACTGTCAGGATTGCAAAGTGAAAGATGGGTCTCCTGCCCCTTCCTCCTCATCTTCATCGCTTCAATCGGCTCCCATTTTCCTCCTCGCTGTGATGATCACGGCAATCGCTTGGAGTCGTAACCTCTTCACACCATCCCATGTCTTCCTGTTCAGTCCATCCCTCAGTTGGTCACATGACTGAAAGAGGGCAACAGTTATTTCTTGTTTTTAGTATAAAGCTTTATTTTAAAACAGAAAGTGTAGCGAAACATCAAAAAACTAGAGAGGCTGATGGTTAGGGTTAGGAAACTTAGATTGTAATTAGTTTTTTTTTCTTTCTCTAACTCGGAAGAATCTCAGCAACACTTTTAAACCATTTCAGGAAATGTTTTTGTTGTTTTTCTGCAGCGCCGGCGCCGGTAGGACGGGCTGTTTCATCGCTGTGGACATCATGCTGGACATGGCCGAAAACGAAGGAGTGGTGGACATCTTCAACTGCATCCGAGAGCTGAGGTCACAACGGGTCAATATGGTTCAGACGGAGGTGAGGGGACACACACACACACACTAACTGGGTTTAGATAACGGTTTTTAGGTGTTTGTTGGCGAAAACGTAACCCTTTAAGCGCCAAAGTCGCAGAATTGCGACAAGCAGCAATGTTGGATTTAATAAGCCACAGCAGCAGAAATGAGCCCTCATGCAGTTAATACGTTACTCAGCGGGGTGGCAGACACCTGTAACTTCAATCCAAGCAGCATTTGTGGGTGTGTTACCATTCTAACTTTTGGAGTATTCAGAGCTTGAACCCCGACCACCAGTCGCAGAGTCACGGGGGTTGTCAGAACAGTCAGATCGAGTGAGAGCGAGCGAGTGGTAGAGGAAAAAAAACCACAATGCCGAGAGGAATGTTCAGTGCTGACGAAGCTCTTCGTGTAGTACTGGCAGATTCGGATTCGGAGGAAGAATATTTCCTTTCCGAGGATGATCTGCGGTCTTCTAGCGAGACGGAAAGTGTGGCTTCAGCGCGCAGCAACAGGGAGTCTGTCAGCGATAACACATGTTCCGCGTCACCATGTCCGGGGTCGGGGAATGAGACGTGGCGGAGGCCTCGAGCAGCTCGTACCGGGTCTGATCCTTCGCACCACCGTGGCGGGGGTGGGGTGGTGGTGATGGGCCAGTGAAAACTCCGCTGGTGATTGTTTCAGCCCCGGGGGTGTAATCCGCGGGAATTGCAGCAGGAGGGGGAGGAACCGCATGAAAAAAATCACTGCTATCAGGGGGGGTGGCCCAACACAGCCTCAATGACAATAATAATGATAATGGCTGGGTTAGTTTGGGAGAAGAGGAACATTATTCCAAGTGGATCAGGCATTTTGATGAGCCAGTTGGATACTGTGGAGACAGGGATCTCTCAAATTCGGAACACATTGATTTTCTGTCAGTTTTTTTGGATGAGGAATTCTGGACCCTCATCACAACTGAAACTAGCCGATATGCTCACCAGTATTTAGAGAGGGAGGAACTGAAATCTAGCTCCAGATATAATGACTGGTACGATGCAACTGTCCCCGAAATGAAAGCATTCATTGCCATTCAGTTCTGCATGGGGCTTATGGAAAAGCCTGAGATTGAGGATTATTGGGCTGGCTTTTGGCCAACATACACACCTGGCTTCAGCAAAGTGATGTCAAGAAACAGATTTGAGATCATTCTTTCTTTTCTCCACTTTGTAAACAATGATGAGCGTGTGGAAAGGGGCCAGCCAGGTCATGACAGACTGTTCAAGGTGTGCCCCATTATTGAGATGATAATTCCACGCTTTTCATCCATCTATGGTCTGCAGATATATATGTAATATATATGTATGTATATATATATATATATATATATATATATATATATATATATATATATCAATTATAAACAGAATAAACCAAAGAAGGGATGAGTAAAATGTGTTCATGACACTGAAGCACCAAAAACAGTGTTCTTGATTGATACGCAGTAAACACAACAAAATACCAATAAAGTAATAAATATTAAATATATATATAGTTATATATATATATATATATATATAGTTATATATGTCTACATAGGAATATGGATATATGTATCATGAACAATAACAACACTAAGAAAAGACAAAAACATAAAAAAAACTGCAAATGTGATGCAATCCAATATGGCTGTCACCTGATGACGTCATAATATGTGCATTATGTGAGTGAATTTGTTCCTATCACAAAATTTGGCTCATACTGAAGATTTTTCTAATTTAAAATATTCCTCTATCTCTAACCAGATTTAAGCTACAATCTCTTTAAATAGTGATATAAAAATTCATATTTTTCTGAAAAAACTATGGCGCCTAAAGGGTTAATTGATTTCTGAGTGCTGAAGAAAAACTGAGCTCTAATCAGAGCAACAGCTCAAAGGGGGTTTGTGGTCTGTTAAACTAGCTGGAGGCTCACCCTGACCCTCAAACAGACTTTTGGATGAGCTTTCGAGGTGCTAGAACCCTCTCAGAGGATGTCGGTAATGTGAAAGTGAGCTGCGCTCCTCTTGAAACCAAGCTAAATGCATCCTGCCCTGCCTGTTAAATAAGTGTGGGAGCAATTTGTGTCAAGCTGAAGCCGCCATTATAATCCTGCTGCACACAACACAGAGCAATTAATCTTTTAAAAGGCAGAGTGAAGTGTGTGTGTGTGTGTGTGTGTGTGTGTGTGTGTGTGTGTGTGTGTGTGTGTGTGTGTGTGTGTGTGTGTGTGTGTGTGTGTGTGTGCGTGCGTGCGTGTGTGTCCACATGCTTTTGCATGTAAGTGTGTGTCACAAGAGCAGGTAATGGCTGAGCATTCACCTGTCGGCTCAACAGGAAACACATAAGCATTCACCAGAGAGCTGCGGAGATCAAGTTAGAGGCAAAGCAAAAAGAAGGAGACAAACTTCTGAGCTGATAGTTGGACCAACAGCAACTGATTAGCGTGACTGGCTGTTGCTGCAGCTTTTCATAGACGTGAATTTATCAGCCGACTCGTAGATATAGGAAAGCACCTTACAACAGTATAAAACAGGAATACAATAAAACACACATTATTGTAAAGGAGCTACACTAACATGGACTCTAACACTGTGTTCAAAGCCAAGACATAAAATGGGTTTATAGCAGGACAGAGCCTAACTATGAATGATCGCTGGTTAAATATGTCAGACAGACACACACCCTCACATCTGCATGTGCCAACCCACCACAGCACTGTCAGTATATAAGTGCTGGTCACAGTCATGCCAATAGCTGAAAAATGCTAGGTCCGAGCTAATGCTAACATCCTTGTTAGACAAATGGAAAACTTCAAAGACGTATGTCGGAGCTCACACGCAACGTTACAGGGATGCACTGGAAATATCCAGAGTGAATGCCAGAGAGAGCCATAGCTTTTCTTTTGAGTCAGCAGGATACAGAACACAGAGTCATCAGTGTAAACCAGCCAATCAGCATGCAGCTTGTTTATTATTCATGTCCTGACTGAGTGGGCTCGTTGCAGGATCCGGCCCAATCCCAAAACTCACACTTGCATCCTTCAATTGTACGATACTGCCCCTGTTGCACCCTTTATCCACACTTCACCCAAGTTTGCATCAGTGTGGGCTTGGGTGAAGTGTATTACCCACAATCCATTGCTGCAGGACAAACGGCTGGAGTGCCTTTTTATATCAACATAGTTCATTTTAGGATGATTAGTTGATGCTCTAAATGTTTCATTTAGGTGTTTCATTCATGATTCTGACATTACAATGTTTAGTCTGTAGTAGCACACACACACACACACACAGTTTCTGTGTCATTTCATGCTGCTGCTCTGAGAAACTCCAGGTAAGTTGAGAGATCAGGTTCAGGTGCGAGCAGCCTAACCCAGAGGGTTGTTTTTGACCTTCGGAGTTGTTTGTGTTCCAGGAGCAGTACGTGTTTGTTCATGACGCCATCCTGGAAGCGTGTCTCTGTGGGAACACCGCCATTCCTGTGTGCGAGTTCAGAGCTGTTTACTACAACATCAGCAGGCTGGATCCACAGACCAACTCCAGCCAGATCAAAGATGAGTTCCAGGTGAGCACACACACACACCTCCAGGCTCAAGTCCATCTTTAACCCTCTACATGTGTGTTTAAAGGTTTGAGCTCGTGTTCCTGGGGATTCTGTTGGCTTTGATCACTTTTCTAAAGATTTTAACTCTTTGATCTTAAATCCGTCAGACTCTAAACATAGTGACCCCTAGAGTCCGCCCAGAGGACTGCAGCGTGGGTCTCCTCCCCCGGAACCACGATAAGAACAGGAGTATGGACGTCCTGTCGGCTGACCGATGTCTCCCGTTCCTCATATCTGTAGACGGCGAGAGCTCCAACTACATCAATGCTGCCTTAATGGACGTGAGTTCAGCTTTAAGTTCAGCTTTGACTAAAAGATTCTATGTAGTACTAATTTGTTCTGGGTCCATGTTCGCCCCAGAGCCACAAGCAGCCAGCAGCCTTCATCGTTACCCAGCATCCTTTGCCAAATACGATGGGAGACTTCTGGAGGCTGGTGTTTGACTACAACTGTTCCTCCATCGTAATGCTGAATGAGATGGATGCAGCGCAGGTAAAAACGCATTTAACTATCGATTATTTGGGGTTTAGAACAACAAAGATCCCATCCATAAGTACCAGCAAACCTCATGAAGGGAGCTCGGTCAGTTTTATTTACTTTGACAAAAATCTGCAGCTTATTTGTGTTAAAACTGGTTTATTATCCTGGTTAAGAGCAAAGGTTTAGCTGTTTTTGTTAACCTTTCTTTAATGTTGGGAGTTTGTTAGGATGGAAAAACGACACTTCATCTGTTCTGTAGTGAGATTTTAGTTGGAATGATGGAAGTAAGAACGTTCTCTAGTGGTTTTATCTCTTTCATTCAGTTCAGGTTTCAGCTCACTTTGCACTGATGAGTGACTGAATATGAACTCTTTAATCTTTTACCACCTGAATCATGAACAACTTCCTGTTGCTCATGAGAAATCTTATGTTGTAATAGTTGTGTATGCAGTACTGGCCGGAGAAGAACTCGTGCTGCTACGGTCCGATTCAAGTGGAGTTCATATCCGCGGACATCGATGAAGACATCATCAACCGAATCTTCCGGATCTGCAATATGGCGCGGGTATGGGTCAGAGCCGGGTCCAACCCGTTTACAGAACAACCTTGCCCCTAGGGGGCGATATTGTCCTCATTAGTGACAAATCTAAATACAAAAACATCTTGACTAAAGTTAACAACTTCCTGTCGGGTTTGATCAGTTTCACAAATTAGAGTTTAAAAGAGCTGTGAGAGGCGGAAGAAGGTTCTGGTGCTGCAGACGAGCGAGTTTATGAGCTCCTACAGAAATCACGGTGAAGATTCTGTCAGACCAGGTGTTACGACTCTTCTCCCCCACCAATACCACGCCATCTTTCTCAAACCCATCACCTGTGTCATTGCCATGACAGAGTCTGCATCACCAACCACTAAAGCCAGTAAATGAAGGACACAATACCCGATAGGTCATAATGAACAAAGAAAGTTTTATTGGCACATTTGTTTCTATCTCACCACACCTATAGATATTTACCATTATAGAATTATTGTCCAGCACATGTTTTATACTTCCTAGAGCCCCATCGTGACATCCTGGTGTTTCATGCTTCCTTCTCAGCCACAAGACGGTTACCGCCTGGTTCAGCACTTCCAGTTCATTGGTTGGCCGGCCTACAGGGACACGCCCCTTTCTAAGCGCTCCATCCTCCAGTTGGTGAGGAGGCTGGCCAAGTGGCAGGAGCAGTACGATGGAGGAGACGGGAGAACGGTCGTCCACTGCCTGTGAGTAGAAGAAAAGATCAACAGAGTCTGTTTTCACCTCACAAAGCCACGCAGGATTAGGATCAGTACCTTCATATGCTGTCCTATAGAGGCTACCGACCTTTTATTAGATTTATGGTCAGAGGTGAGGAGTACAATAATTAAAAATGTTTATTTCATGGCCAGGGCTAACACTGATCACATCCATTGCTCTGAAGAGTTGATAGTAGAACAAACTTCTTCTGTGAAGGATGTTATGTACAGATGTGTTACCTCATCCAAAACAGCTGCTTCATGAACAGATTAGTACATTTTACGTGGAGACATGCTAGTCGGTAAAACTGTAGCGTGACTTGTTATGGCTCACCTAACATGTTTGCTCTGCAGCACCGGTGGAGGACGTTCTGGAACATTCTGTGCCATCTGCAGCATCAACGAGATGATCCAGCAGCAGAACATTGTGGATGTTTTCCACACCGTGAAGACACTGAGGAACAACAAGACCAACATGGTGGAAACGATGGTGAGTAGCTCGAAACCGGTGTTACCCCTCATATGAAACACATACAGTCTGGTTTCTGTATGGCTATCTGCTACAACAAATAACCTGGATGCACCTCGTTGACCCATGTGATTCCACCTGTGGAAACTTTCCAGAGCTCTCGGCATCTGGATCTGCACCACAGCTGGTGCGATTTTTGGTTCATAGGAAAGCTGTACAGAAACTAGACCACACCTGCTGTAAACAACAGGGTATTTGCGGGTCCTTAAAAAGTCTTAAAATAGCTTTTCCAAATTTAAGGCCTTGAAAATCCTTAAAAATGACAAATAATCCTTAAATACAGTTTCCAAAGGTCTTAAATTACCAAAGACCCAATAAACAAGATTATTGTATTTCTATGACATTTTCGTGAATTTCAGCATTTTTTGTGTACGATGTTGGCGTAAGCGGAACCGTACACATTCAGTTGGTTGAGAAAGGGGACTATTTTTAGATGAGCACGTTAGCTGGTTAAGCTAGTGGGAGCTTGCGCCATGGAGAAGTGCAAGTTTAATGGTAACTGGATGGCTAATCCCACGTTTGCGACGTGGTTAGCACCGGTTCCAGACAATAGCTTAAAATTAATTTAAAAATAGCTTAAATTTGGATCTGGATCGAAAGGAGTCAGTTGAAGTGGTTTGGGCAACTGGTCAGGATGCCTCCTGGACGCCTCCCTGGCGAGGTGTTTCGGGCATGTCCTGCTGGCAGGAGGCCCCCGGGTCGACCCAGGACACGTTGGAGAGGTTACATCTCCAATCTGGTCTGGGAACGCCTTGGGGTCCTGCCGGAGGAGCTGGTGGAGGTGGCTGGGGAGAGGACGGTCTGGTGCTCCCTAGTTGCGATGCTGTCCCGCGACCCGGACAAGCAGAGGAAGATGACGACAAGCTTAAATTTGGTCAAAGTGGCCTTAAAAAAGGTCTTAAAAAGTCTTAAATTTGGCTCCCTTAAACCTGCAGATACCCTGAAACAAGGCTTTAGGCCAATTGCATGAATGTAAGATCTGCAGGTGTGTTTGTGTCCCAAACTCTGGTCCTCGAGAGCTGCTGTTCAGCACGTTTTAGTTGTTTCACTGCATCAACCATCAGTGATTAACAGGTTTCTGCAGCGCTTTACAGCCTGCTGAATAAGGACCACAGTCAGAGACACAAACACACATTTAGAAGCTCCACTCTAACAAACAGGTGTGTTGAGGCAGGAAAACTAACATTGATCCTTTTCCATCAACTGTAGCCTAAAGCCTGATTTATGCTTCTCCGTCTGCGTCAGTGCGGAGACACGCAACGCCATTATCCGTCCTTGCGTAGGGCTCCGACAGGCATGCAAGTACGTACGGAGTCGAGTCCACTTTTTTAAACATCCGTCGAAAGAGACAGATTACACAAGCTTGTGATTGGTCAGGACGCCGCTGTTGTTTACAGCACCGCCATTTGCCACACTCTCCAGGAGACGGAGAAGTAAAAGAGCAAAACGCTTCCGTCAATCCGTGCGTGTCTGTCCCTTGCGGAGCTGACGGAGAAGCATAAACCAGGTCACCATGTTGTAAATCTGACGTTTGTAACCTTTAACACTAACCAGTACCCACCCCCCACAGGAGCAGTACAAGTTCTGCTACGAGGTCGCTCTGGAGGCGCTGAACTCCTTCTGAGGAGGCATGTCTGACGCTGATGATCGTTCTTCACTCAACAATGAGACACAACGTGCTTCATGTTGACCTGAATTCAACCTGTGGTCCGTGTGTGTGTGTGTGTGTGTACCTATACGTGTGCCTGTATCACACACACACCCTGTACAGAGGAGGAAGAAACACACACGGCTGTTTTTTATGAGCGTGTTTGTTTCGAGGAGAACTCCACATGCTTGTACAAAGAAAAAATATGAAAGTAAATAAGACGTTAAAAAAAGTCACCTTTTTCTTTGTTCCTTCGCGGCCAGTCTGTCATGTGACTCTGTACAGTTTTCCTTTTTAGATGTACTCTACGCTTTGAATGTTGTTTCCCTCTGAGGGCTGGAAGCACACTGGAAGCTTCTGACCTCCATCTGTTTAAATTCATGATGACCTCATTAGAGCCAAGACCAAACAAAGCGTGTTACTTCCCCTCTCAGTTGATGTGGACATTTTCTAAAGTTTTGCATCACAGAAACACTCGACTTCCTGCTGCTGGTGACTTAAATATTCATAAAATAAGGTCACATGACCTGGGTGGGGGGTTATGAGATCAGAGCTGATCTCAGACTAGCCTTTAGCTCATCCAAGAATGCTAACATGTAAAAGACATCAACGTGAGCTTTGTCTGACCTTCTGGACACCAGAGTAGCCCGTCCCCCTCCACTGATGATGTCACCGAAGCCTCCAGTGTGCCTCCACCGTTCCTGTAAATAAGAAAAGAACCACAGTCAAACAAACAAACACCAGACGTTATTTCATCCTTTCATTTGATTTGGTTTCCTTTAAAGCGTCCAGCTGCAGGCTCCTCCTCCTGAGACGCTTCTAGAAGGTTCATTTCTACATGTGCTGAAAAACTAAATGTAGCTTCTTCTTCTGTGATTAATTATGTGGATTTAAGAGGAGGATAGAGTTTGGTAACCCCCTCCCCTCCTTATATCTGGTGCATGTCTGGCTCGCTGAGCAGCGTTAGCATGTGGACAGCTGTAAATAGAGAAAAGGCCAACATTTTTTCACTATTTTTGCAACTAAAGGATTTCATTCTTTCATGTGTTCAAGCTTGGCCATGAATTAGTGACATTGATAAACTCAGTCAAGTGTCCTTGATTTCCATCATAAAGCCATGAGATGTTTTACTGCTGAGCTCCTGAACGGGTCAAAGTTCAGGCCTGACTTGGACCCTCCGGTTCTGTTCTGGAGTCCCACCAGGCTCCTTATTGGACCTATTGAGATGTGAATGCCTGAGCATCTCATTTCACAGAGGCTTTTATTATTTTATGACCCTTAACCTGTATGATTTGTTTTTTAATTTCCCAGGAATTCTACTTTTTTCGTAAACTGGATGATTACTCGTCTAAGTGCTGTTTAGATCGGGTGAGGCCATTATCATTGGTTGTTTAGTTGTTTGAAATGTGGTTAACAGTAAATAAAGGGACCAAAATGTTGAAAAGGCTCCATGTTTTTCTTCGATAAACTCCTGTCAGGTGTTCAGATCTAAAATGAAACCAGATGTTTAATAGTGAAATTCAGCTTTAAATATGTATACTGAGGCTCTTTCTTTCTGGAGTTACCTTGGGAAGCTTATTAAAATAAATATTTTATACATTTAAAGGTCACACTTCCTCTTGACATCTCAGTAAAGCTGTGTCATGGTTCTGAGTTGAACCTCCTACACACGGATTTTCCCCAGCAGCCACCGTATAAACATTTGGTTACATTCAAACAAAAAGCTTTAACGCTTATTTTATGATGTCTAGTGAACAGAAGCAAGGGATCATTTCATCTAAAAATATTAATTTTACAAAATGTAGTCACTTACTTTGCTGTTGGCCTTCACTGGTTTCCATCGTAAACCAGAAAATCTGTGGAACATAAAAAAATTAATTCAACAAGTGTCAAAAACTTCTTAAGTCAAGAAAATAACCCTCCTTTTATCTTGTTTATAGTAAAAAAAAACGTTTACCTTCATTATGTAAAATCTGTTAAGTATCGTCTGATTCTGCGTTTGCTACTGGTGATTATTGGTGGTGGCCAACTTGAAATGGATTAGCTAGAGCTGAAATGGGGTTCAGAAGGTTTTTGGGTTCTGGTGGTTTAAAAGATATTTGGGTAACTTCTTTGGGAAGTGTCTCCAAATTTTTCCCAGAGCTTCTCAACCTAATTGCATGTTTGCTAATGTTGGGCTGAGGCAGCCATCTTGGATTGGACCAAGCTTCATTAGTTTGCAAACAATGACCTCTGGTAAATAAAAAAGGGATCCATTTACCTGTAACAATTCCGCTCTTTCCAGGCTGATTTAGCCTCTTTCTAATCAGTCAGTAAGTGATGAACGCAGCTCAGAGCCAACAGCCTCATCCTTTATTTAGCTGGTTGAGACCCAAGGAGCTCATAAATATGCATGGATGTGCGATTAGCATAGACACTAAGGACAGGGCCTGTACCTCGGCATTATGACGATCAATAAAAAACACGGAGAGGCTCCGTGGAGGGAAGCTGTCTGTCAGCTCGGCTTTGGGCTCAGTCGATGCACACACACACACATCAAAAACAGGTACGCTCAAAGCATACAGTCACAGAACACATCACCTGTGTGTGTGTGTGTGTGTGTGGTGTGTGTGTTCACTCCCAGCGAGCCACTGTCAACCTCTTCGACTTTCCTTTTCTACTTCGTTCAGAGCGAGTCTGAAATGAGTTTGAAAATTGACTCATTTCATTTGCTCTCACTGTAATGCCATAAGGGGGGGGAAGGGGGGGGGGGGGTATTTGTTCCACTCAAACAGGGTTATTAATATATTGTTTTCCCTGAGAACTTGTAACAAGGTTATTTAGAGTCGCCGGTCTGCAGCCCTTCTAGAGACCAGATCGGTCTTATCCAGCCGTTATGCTGCTCACACACACACACACACACACACACACACACGTTTCAACAAGTCCTTGACAAACTTCTCAGATGGTGTTAAGCTTTGTTGGCTCGCAGCCAAACCTTTGATATTCTTTTAGAATCAGATGACACAAAAATCAGGATCCAATATAAGTTTAAAAGCAGAAAAAAGATCTTTGACCTTTGACCTATAAAAAACTTAAAGTTTGTCCCAATACCCAAATGACGAAATTGCTAACTTGACCTATGACCCCAGACATGGGTCCCAGACAAGCACATGCCTGTCTGAGGTCAGATTTTGTGGACTTCCTCAGAACCAACAGATTCTTCTCACTTTGCATCATTAACTATGTAAGAAACTTAAAGGTAAACAAAAAAGGATCTATTCTGTGATTTACCACACTGAGTGGTTTGTGAATCATTTTCCATCAACTCCAGCTTTACTTTCTCGCCGTCTTGAGGCATCCAACAACAAAGTGAACTTAGGAGAAAAACAGTAATTAGACGTAGCTTGTGGGGCGTCGGCTGCACTTCTGTGACACTAGATGGGAGTAAGAGAGAAAAGAGCAGCTGCTCCGGTCAAACCGACGCCCCTCTCCTCCTCTCCAGCAGGACAATTAATTAAAACAGAGAGATAGTCAGTAGGACGAGCGAGGACCGCAGGCGGTTCAAGATGCAGATGGTGGTGGAGATGCTTGGGAACAGAAGAAACATTTTTAGAGTTTTATTCCCCTCATGAGAAAAATCACAAAAAAGTAAAAGCATCAAAAGATCAGAACCGGTGTTTATGGTTTTACACATTTAAGCAGCCGACTAAATTAAAACATTTGCTGCAAAAGAGCATGGACTTTGAACAGGAAACATCCATCTGTCTCTGCAGGAGAAGAACAGACCTCCCTCTCCCCAGCAGTGTGCTCCAGCTCCTCCTGGATGCTGAGGCCTCTTCAAGTCAGAGAGGACATCCAGCTCCTCCAGCAGCTCTACTGAGCGTCAACCAGAAATCATTCCAACAACTTCAATGTAATTTTGATGATGATGATGATGAGGAGGAGGAGCGGCAGCTTCTCTGATCTCCTCGCCTTCTTTCTGACCCGACCACTCTGGGGAAGAAGCTGATCACAGTAACCAGGACCTGGTTTGTTCAGGTCTAACCCTCAGAGGTGGAACGTAGACGGAGCAGCTGAGCTCCTGCTTTACGCTGACAAACCGGAGCAGTGCTCGCATGACCTGTTGGTCCATCTCTCCTCCATCTTGCCATCACCATTTAGTTCATTTGAGATCATAAATTGTTTGCTCTCAACTGGAGAGAAAGTGAAACAGAAAAGATCACAGGAGGAGTTTTGGAGAGCAGGACAAGATCTGAACATGAAAACAACAAAGGAAGCTCTCAAATCCACAAAGTTTCATCTGGATCAAAGACAGTCCCATAAAACTCTTCATGCTAAATACACTAATTACTGCATGATGGTAACGGCGCATGTGGGTCATAAACAATGGTTTGGCTGCCCTATCAAGAACTAGAAACATCAAATTTGCATCACAAAGACTTCATGATTCACAAACTGCAGTGAAACTCAGACTTTAATGAAAGGGGGATGTTTATTTAAGAGAAGAAACAGGTGAACATGATGATGAATAGAAGTTGTCTCAGGTATCTGCTTAGCAGTGATGATTATTAGTCAGGGAAACCGTCTGGAAACGGGTTGACTGACTCTTATTAAGGTGCTGAGTATCAGAGCACGTGCACCAGACACACTCAGAGTCAGGGAGACGACAGCGAAGCCTTTGTTAGCCGTCGACTCGACTCCTGCACTAATTTCAGAGAGCTCACTTAGGCGTGCCGAGCGTAACGGAGCGTATTATCCTGCAGAGGAACCCCTTCGTGGTAATTGTTGCTTAGAATGACTGAGCGTCTCTGAGCAGAGCCCAGCTTTAAGGAAATCAGATGGAAGAGACTGGAAGTTCTAAATAAAAAAAAATTAGGATGAGAAGATGGAGAAAAGGAGGGCAGCAAATTGAGTCCAAGTCTGTATTTAACACGAGTGGCTTAAAGCCGGAATACAGACAGGAAGGAACGGATGCGTGAGGAAGCAAGTAATCCTGCTGCAGTAATAAAAGTATCTTGTCCGTTAAATCATAGGTGGATTCTGCTGACAGCCTCTCAAAATGAAACCCAACCATGTCATGTTAGTGTGAACAGTGTGATCGTACGATTCAACTTTTAGATGTTCTCACATTCAAATCTAGGCATAATTCTGCTGCTGCTTATTCCAGTGTTCATGTTTCTGAGACAGAAATCTTTTTTAAATGACAAGACAAAAAGGCTGAAAGTAGGCGGGGCTTAAATATTCACTTCCTGGTTCCAAAGCCAACATGGCAGCTCCTGTAAACGGCATAGTTTTGTTTTTCTTTTTTTTTTCCTGACTGGTGTGTGTGTGTGTGTGTGTGTGTGTGTGTGTGTGTGTGTGTGTGTGTGTGTGTGTGTGTGAGAGACATTTGGGTGACAAGTCATTTTTTACCACAAATACACACAACAGATAACTGTTGGCCCAATGAATTGGTTTAATGTTCGTGTGTGTGTGTGTGTGTGTGTGTGTGTGTGTGTGTCCAGCTTCAGTGTTTTAGTGTGACGCTTTGATGACCTGTAGTGGATGATTGCCAGCAATCACATTTCTGATGTCTGTATCACGTCCTGTGTTCTTCATCCTTGCTCGGTCATATGGAACCTGAACACACTCATCCTTTGTCTCAGATTGGTTCCTCTCTCTCTCTCTCTCTCTCTCTCTCTCTCTCTCTCTCTCTCTCTCTCTCTCTCTCTCTCTCTCTCTCTCTCTCTCTCTCTCTCTCTCTCTCTCTCTCTCTCTCTCTCTCTCTCTCTCTCTCTCTCTCTCTCTCTCTCTCTCTCTCTCTCTCTCTCTCTCTCTCTCTCTCTCTCTCTCTCTCTCTCTCTCTCTCTCTCTCTCTCTCTCTCTCTCTCTCTCTCTCTCTCTCTCTCTCTCTCTCTCTCACACACACACACACTCACGTGCGCGCACGCACACACACACTCACACACACACACACACACACACACACACACACACAATGGGGCTTCATTTCACACCACATTGCCACCATTATTTGCCATTTCTACCGATGGCTGTAATCATGAAGGCTGAAACGAGTAAAGGGTGAAATCATTCCTTCTCCAGTCAGGTCAGTCTGCCCTCTCTCAGTCTCAGATTTCCAGGCTTCCAGCCAGTTTGTAGTTTTCTTTTACATGATAAACATGTCATGCAGAAGTTTTTAACGTGTCCTGATGATGAATATGAGTAGCAGCAGCCGGCTCAGTCCTGCAGACCAGAACTCCAGATAGAGATGATGCTCCTTTCCTGGTCAATGTCCTCTCAGTTATCTCTGTGTCCAAGTGACTTGCACAGTTTACAGTAAATAAAAAAAGACCTAGTTCAGCGTGTCGGACAGTTTAATATCACACATGTGTGATGTCATCGCCCTCATGCTTGCTGTCCCCAACAAGAAGAAGCTGCAGAGACCTAAAGGCATTGTTCTAACCATGTAGCTGCTGCAGGTAAAACCAATAAGTGTTGATTCATTCCTGGAGCTCTTGTCAGGAACCAAAATTTACCAAAATGCCAACAGAATTATTCCTCGGTTTGGGTTGTTCGCAAGTCGACACGGAGAGGAATAAGAGAATAATCGGTGTAAAAGAAAGACAAAAGCAGTGATGACTGAAGGAGATGGAAGGCAAAGACCAGTCTGGCAGCAAGGCAGCTTCATTTGTAACAGTATAAAACCGACCAAAGTGCTTCACAGAAATGAAAACATTAAAGAGCAATACACAACATAAAAATGCATAAAAACTAAAGCTTAAGAACTAACACTAAAAAGACTCTCATGATGAGTTGAAAGCCATACCATAAAAATAGGTTTTCTAAAGCGATTTATAACCAGACAGAGAAGAGGCCGACCTAACGCTCAAAGGCAGCTCATTCCAGCGCCTAGAGGCCGCTACAGAGAAAGCCCCGTCACCAGCAGGTGGGAACCGTTTCCCTGACACCTTACGTTGCAGCATTTCTACGCAGCTGCAGCTATAATCTGATTTAGGGCTTTAAAGGAATATTTCTGCCATTCTGGAGATTGTTTTAGTGTTCCATCAGTTCCTCTCTTACTTATGAGTAGCTTCTTTAACCAGCAGAAACTTCAGCGCCACATCTCAGTAGAAAAATAAAATAAAGATACCAGCGTAATGTCAAAGAAAAGTCCAGATTTTCAGGACTAAAAGTTACAACATTTCCAGAAAACATGTCGTTAAATAACATCGAGTCAAGGATACGGTTGACTGAAGTGGAAATCGTCATCTGTGATTTGATAAAACTCTGATGCCTCGAGGTGTGTATTCATTTTAATTCCTGTTGACTCGTCTAAAAACATCTTAATAAATTTTAACCAAACTTTTGTGAAATTATATGTTTTGTATTAGGTACAGGATACACTGGAACTCTGCAGCATTTATAAATTCTTTAAATTATTGGTAACAATAAGGGTCCTTTTCTTAACATCACTGTTATTGTTAACTATTATGTGTTAGGACAAAGGGCCGGGGGTGGGGGGAAGCAGTTCTTAATACTTTAAAAGTTTGTTAATGCTTACTATTGGTAAATGGCCTGTATTTGATACAGCGCCTTCTAGAGTCCTGGAACCCCCCAAGGCACTTTACAACACACTCAATCACCCATTCACGCACACATTAAACCCCTGATGGTGGTGAGCTACACCGTAGCCACAGCTGCCCTGGGGCACACTGAGAGGTGAGGCTGCCGTATACACAGGCGTCACCGGTCCCTCTGACCACCACCAGCAGGCAAGTCAGGTAAAGTGTCTTGCCCAAGGACACAACAACAGTGACAGACTGAGCGCTTAACTCCTGTGCCACCGTCTCCCCAAGTCACGTTAACAAAGGGACCCTTATTGTGAAGTTTTACTAAATTAAAGAAATGCAGATCCAAATAAATCAAAAACTAAAAATGTAAACATCTTGTAACGATGTCAAAGGATGGGAGCAACAGCAGCGGTGAAGGAAAACGCAGAGGCTCTGTCTGGTGTTGTACAGCAGAGATGCTGCTCAAGGAAACATGGAGTCCAGCAGGGAGATGGAGGGCGGCGCCATTAGAATTCTGAGTGGGAACAAGCCTGACTTATCACCTCCTGGTCCCCCACTACGTGCTTTGCAGCCCATTCTAATGCGCGCGCGCGCGCGCACACACACACACACACACACACACACACACACACACACACACACACACACACACACACACACACACACACACACACACACACACACACACACACACACACACACACACCACAAACCCACCCTCTGCATCATCACGGCAGGTAAAAACATGACCCCTCATCCTACTGTGAGGAGCACAGTGCACATGCTGTACACAAATATGCTAATATATGCATAATCCTTCATACACAGATGATTACTCAATTCTGCAAAGGTGAAAACACACACACACACACACACACACACACACACACACACACACACACACTTCCTGGAAGTGACACTGGGGTGACCTCTAGCTTCCCGGCTGAGGCTTCCAGTAGCTGCTGTAATAGGAAAATAGGACAGAAGCAGAAAAGAGCAGCGAGCCTCCCCTGAAGGATCCATGCACCTCACAGGTGTAGCAGAGATTTGTATGCATAAATCCAGCTGGCAGTCTGATCTGTTGACTCTCTCCCCCCTCGGACTGAGGTGACAACAGAACTGTTGTCAGGCTGTGGGAACTCAGGGCGGAAGTACCGAACATGTCTAAGGAAAGTCGTAATTAGGATCCTTAACCTAGCTGCTAGCTAAAGCTAAGCCTATGCAGGTTTGTTACTCTGTCACCTTGGCAAAAAATAAATAAATAAATAAAATCACAATATGGTTCTTTTTTAAGATTTTGTTTCCATAGAACCATGTAAAATGTGTTCCTTCTGAGATACGATTGCTTACTCTGAGTGGCGCGTGCATGCTGAACATGAAAATGCTCTCCAATCCCCATCACCGGCATTAGCCACAGACAGGAAAGAGACAGGAAAACAGTCAGGAAAAGCCAGCCTTTTCTACATCACAAACTTAGTGGTCCCTCCCACCTTGGCTTAGGACCACCCACAGGAAGGAGAGAGCAGAGCACATCTCTGCTAATAGGAGCCAACCATGAGCAATAGCCACTTCGTAACATGATGGGTTTGTGGTATTGGTGGAGTTTTAGCCAACAATGACAAAGACTCATAATCCTGTTGCTTTCCATTGAATAAATGAGTAAATGAGACCTTTAATCATTGATGGACTACACTGAACAAAAATATAAACACAACACTTTTGTTTTTGCTCCCATGTTTAAGTGGAGGTGGGGGTCTATGTTCCCCCTCCTCTGAGCGCCCTGACTTAGTTGCTGTGGAAGAACTGATGCTGCCGGGGCAGACGGCTCCACTGATGGCGTTTCCTTGCCTTATCTTACTTAGCTCAGCTGGACTCAGCCAAATATAATTTTTTACTGGTGTGTGTGTGTGTGTGTGTGTGTGTTTGCATATGTCTGTTAATGTTTTTAAACTGTTTTGGGAACTTGGGGTCATTTTGTAAAGCACTTTGAGTAGCACTTTGTTTGAAAAGTGCTTTATAAATAAAATCTGATTGATTCATTGATTTTTCATGAGCTGAACTCAAACGTCTGAAATTTTTCCACATACACAAAACACCCATGACTCTCAAATATTGTTCTCAAATCTGTCTACATATGTGTTGGTGAGCACTTTTCCTTTACCAAGATAATCCATCCCACCTCACAGGTGTGGCATATCAAGGGGCTGATTAGACAGCATGAATAATGGACAGGTGTGCCTTTGACTGACTACAAAAAAAGGACACCCTGACATGTGCACAGTTTTGCTTCATGGGGGGTGGTGGGGCAGAAAACCAGTCAGTATCTGGTGTAGCCACCATTTGCCTCACACAGGGCAAAACATCTCTGTCTCATAGTGTTGATCAGGTTGTTGATTGTTGCCTGTGGAACATTGGTCCACTCCTCTTCAATAGCTGTGTGAAGTTGCTGAATATTGGCAGGAACTGGAACATGCTGTCGTATACGCCGATCCAGAGCATCACGAACATGCTCAACGGGTGACTGGTATGGTGAGTATGCTGGCCATGCAAGAACTGGGATGTTTTCAGCCTCCAGGAATTTGTACAGATCCTTGCAATATGGGGCAGAGCGTTATCATACTGCAACATGAGGTGATGGTCGTGGATGAATGGCACGACAGTGGGCCTCACGATCTCATCACGGTACTTCTGTGCATTCACAATGCCATCAATAAAATGCACCTGTGTTCGTTCGTTGTCCATAACATACACCTGCCCACACCAGTACCCCACCTCCACATTGGGCCACTCATTCCACAACGATGACATTAGCAACCCGCTCACCCACACAACGCCACACACACAGTCTGCCACTAGAGGGTGCTTGGATTCCGTTTAACTTTAACTTCTCTGTTACGTTTCTTCACCATGTCATATGAATCAATGGACACATGAATAAGAGCAAAACAGACATTCTGAGCTTTAAGGAAGGGGGTGTTCTTATTTTGGATAGAGAAGATGGAAGTTTTGAATAGACGGAGCCAACAATGGAGGTCTCAGGTTTAACTTCCTGCTCTTGAAACAACTTTAAATGTGTTTACCAGAATGACCAAGTTCAACTCACCATCACAAGAACAAGTGGAGCTGCATCCCTGTTTAATAAACTTGTGGCTTTAGTCCCACAAATTTATAAAAAGAGCAAAAAAAAAAAAAAAAAAAGACAACTTTAACACTGACTCATCACAGTCTGCCATTTTAGCTTTACGTTACGTTTATTAAAGCATGTTGGCAATCGTTACTAAAAACCTGATTTTGGCCAAAAGCGAGAAGCTTTAAGAGTAACTTAAGACCGACCTTTTCATCACGACCCATCTTGAACTCAGTTATTACGATCGTACAACATGTCAGCAGCAATTAGACTCTTATCTTCTTGATTTTTCACCACAAGCATGAAAGACAAATGGCTTTGTTTCAACTGAGAAGCAGCAAAATTTACAGTAAATCGTGGAAAGAACCTTTTAACATTACAGCTGCTGGATCTTAGGTGAATAAGATGTAAAACAGAAAAAAAGAAAAATCTGCAGAAGCTCTGGAAACAACCTTAAACACTAAACATCCTGGTGTCTTCAGCCCGTTAGAGTCCCCATGACCTTTCACCTTCTGATTACAGCATTAGTCTGCTAAATGCTTCTGCCATCGGTAAGCTGGAGCTGCCGAAGAGGCTGCCAAGGAGCAGATGTGTCTCTGATTACTCCATCAGACAAATATACAGTGATGAAGGTGGTGTGTGTGTGTGTGTGTGTGTGTGCCCCATCTATATGGTAACAAGCTGTGTAGCAAAGCCTTTTATTCTGAACACCGCTCACTTTGTAACCACTGATTACGCTGATCTATCATCTAGAAAGACATTTCCAATTGTTTTTCCATCCCGCTGCAATCAACAGATGTTCAGGCAAGTTCACAATTCCATTTTAACTCAAGCGTTTAATCTCTACATGACCTTAGCAAAGAGTGCCGCTAAGGTGAAGCGCTAAAACGACGAGACAGCAGGTTACGACTATGAGGAAGGTAAATATTTACCTGTAAACAAACTCTGGTGTTACGGCTGCTGCTTCCTTCATAAAATAAAAAGGGTTTCATGAACCTTAGGGTAGAACTTCACACAGAAATAAACAAACTAAAGTCTCATCCAAACACAAGATTTAGTTCTTATTAAGCTAATATCATCTTTGTGTTTGATCACTTTTAAAATTGAGTCCCAAAATGAGCCTTTGCACAATTTCTTCAGCCTTAAAGACCAGAAGACTAGAAAGAAGACTACAAAAAAGCAGCTGAAGAAGAAACCTGAAGGACGGCGTTCCTGCATCCATGAATCAGGAAGGCAAAGTCCTGACTGAGAAACGTAGAAGTCCCGGAGGGAAAAGGTTTATAACTGTTAAGTAGAAACTTCAGATGAGGAACTTCAATTCAAGAATATCCGATAGGAAATGACTTCAGAGCTCAGCTGGGTCACAGAGAAACGACCCAAATCCACAACTTCCCTCCCTCGTTTCCAACAGTAATCCAGAATCACGTGTTATAGAAGAGAAAAAAAATAATATTAGGCTGAAATTTACAGGAACGGTTTAGAACATCAGTGTGAGCAGAACCAGGATGCTTTCATCAGGTTCTTAGGAAGAGTTTTTCATCTAACAGGTAAAATCCGACCGGATTTGTTGTATAAATTAATGAATTTGGCTAAAGCAAAATTTAGAGTCTACAGAAACATATTTATTTAAGCAGCTTTTGCAAAAGAGTTTTAAATCAAATTAAAGATAAGAAAAATAAAGCATCGATGCAGCGAGGTGTCATTTTGTGAAATCCTAAAACTCCAGAACATCATTAGCTTGGTGCTAATTTTGACTTCATCGAATGTTTGAAAGAAGAAAATTTGAATGATGTCAAAATAAAATGCTTGATTTGTTGATTAATATCTTATGTCATCGTAACAATTTACTTGTTTGTGTTTTCTTTCAAAAATAATTTCTAGTGGTTTACTTGAGGTCTCTGACCACCAGGTCTCTCACACACACACGCACGCATGCACGCACACACACGCACACACGCACACACACACACACACACACACGCACACGCACACGCACACACTAGACGTTACTCAGAGCAGGTCTGTAAACTGCAGATAAAGACAAACAAACCCTGTTCTGTGTAGATAAACGTCTCTGCTGCTCTGGAAAACAAACACCGGAGAGGTTTGGACATTATGCCAGGACAGACGTGTACAGGAGCAACCCAAAAGTTATTTCTTGTTCTAAGAAGCCACTGCAGCAGGCTAAAGGTGAGCTAACAATGTTAACTATGAATTAGAGGCAAATGGGCGGTTCTAAAAAAATTCAAGCTTTTCCAGTTACCAACAACTCAATATTACAGTGAAATGTGTTTATCTACTTATTAGCTCACCGTGTGTGACTCGTCATCTAGGATCTTCTGGTGCTGACTCCTAACTGGCAACAGTCATGAAACTCACAGAACGGGAGTGAGAGAGTGATGCATGTGTTGTGAAAATGGGGCTGCAGTAACCATATCTGACCACCGAGCGTCATTTGCACGTCACGCACCTTTAAAATCACTTTCTGACACTAGGGAGAGTGTGTGCTTGGTCAGATAAAAAGGACATGAAGTTAAAATGTTCATCAAACTGTCCGGTCAAACTGGGTCAGTAATTTTAATTCAAGTTTATTTTTATAGCACCAAACCACGACAAGTGTCGTCTCAAGGCTCTTCACACAGTAAACATTCCATTTCAGGTCAGTTCATTAAGCCAATCAGTAAAAAGTTTCCTCTATGAGGAACCCAGCAGGTTGCATCAAGTCACTGACTAGTGTCAGAGTCTTTACAGCAATCCTCATACTAAGCAAGCATGCAGCGACAGTGGCATGATGAACCACGGAATGAGAACCTTTGTTGGGTGATTGGGCAAAAATATCAAATAACTTGAAATACAATCACAAACTTTATTAAGGTGGTTTTTAAAGCACAAACATCATCACCTACTTATCTTCAGCATTACTCATTTATATGAGAAGATGCTAAAGTGATCAGAACGAGTCACGTCTAAAAAGGTCCAGGTGGAAACAATTCCAACAACCTGATCTTTTTGCTACATCATAATTTTAGTTTGATTTTCTGTCAATATTAATTTCATCCAGGGTTTATTATTTACTGGATTGTAGAAATGGTTTCAATCCACAATAAAATATGATGGTGCAGGTTCTCATTTAATAAAACCAAAATTTTAGGGACTGGGTCTGAGAACTGGTACTTTTTGGGTTGCAGCCGCTCGCTGCGCCGCTTCAACCCTCACGAGGAACGAGCAAAATACCCAACACTCCAGAAGTCCGTGCGAGCTCACGATTGCTGATCGGTAGCTGGTCACGTGGTGTTAATCGCCTCTCGTAACCCCCTGTATACTACACGACGCTCAGCGCAAAACTCGCTCCCATCTTGTGGATTCTTGCACGAGTGGAAAATCGGCTAAAAAAAGTGAAAAAGTCGCTCAGTGTCCGCACGGCTTTAGTAGGGTTGCGTTTTAGCTCATTTGGGATTTGTGGCTTGAGTTGAAGTATTATTTCAGCCTTTCCCATGTTAACCAGCTGCTCCCGATTGTAAACCAGCTAGTTGCCATGGTTACGCATCATAACAAATGCTCAAAAAGTGAAAAAATAGCACTAAAAATCCTCTAAGCTTCAAAGCACCAGAAACAGAAAAGTAATAACATAAAGTAATAACATCCACACTGATGGACAAAAGGTATTATTTCTTACAAGTCCAGTAGCAACAAAGACAGGTCACCATCAGTCTGTGATTTTGTAGCCTCCTTCAGCTTCCTCAAACTACTGTAAGAACATGCCAATGTTCACTCTGGTTTTATCTCTGCTTCACTTCCAAATACATTACTGTCTTACTTTTACTTCCAGGCTCTGCTAAGGTGCAAACAGAAAATGCAAACTTCGTCTTTTTCTTCTTCTTGTGCTTTTTATTGATGATATACAAACTGAAAATGCTAATCGCTAGCATTACAGCTAACAATCATAATGCAGGTAAAGAGCTCCCTCTATAAGGCACCTACCTGCTTCACAAAACTGTCAAGTGTGATGTTTGGTCTGCAGAGAGCAGAATGGTGTTAAATATAAAACTTGTCGACTTTCTAACCCAACAATCTCTGAGATCATTGTTAATGATCTAGCTTAAAGAGCAACTCACCCCCAAATCAACCTTTTTTTTTGCTGATAAACTATATAAAGCTGGGCGGACACTGTGCGACTTTTTCACTCGTAGCACTCAGCTTCAGCTCAAACTGTACGACTTCCTTGCAGGGCAGATCTCACGAGTCATGTGCTCACACTGTACGACCCAGTCCTCGGATGTGACCTGACTGCTCACACTGTACGTCTGGTAGCAACACGTCGGACCTGAAAATATGCTAAAAAATAGCAGTTTTTACACAACACGTCAGACTTTTTTGTCTCGTTTTGCCTGTTGTCCTTCGGGAGTGCTGCAGGAGGACACACAGGGATTTATTGGGGTTGGATGAGGAAAACGCAATAAAGAAAGTAAATCTGTGTTTTGTGATCAGTTCTATTTGACATGAACATGACAAACACGCTTTCTTGATAATCCTCGTCACTGTGTGTAAAAAAAAACCCGCTTAGAAATTTAAACAAACAACGTGTGTTATTAGGGAAATAGTGGGTGAGCGGTGTTGATGCATGACTGTGCATGCGACGTGAGCAGTTCTGGTACTTTTTGGGTTGCAGCCGCTCGCTGCGCCGCTTCAACTCTCACGAGGAACGAGCAAAATATCAAACACACCAGAAGTCAGTGCGAGCTCACGATTGCTGATCGGTAGCTGCATGGTCACATGGTGTTAATCACCTCTCGTTACCCCCTGTACACTACACGACACTCAGCGCAAAACTAGCCCCCATCTTGTGGATTCTCGCACGAGTGGAAAATCGGCTCAAAAAAGTGAAAAAGTCGCACAGTGTCCGCACGGCTTTAGTAGGGTTGCGTTTTAGCTCATTTGGGATTTGTGGCTTGAGTTGAAGTATTATTTCAGCCTTTCCAATGTTAATCAGCTGCTCCCGACTGTAAACCAGCTAGTTGCCATGGTTACGCATCATAACAAATGCTCAAAAAGTGAAAAAATAGCACAAAAATCCTCTAAGCTTCACAGCACCAGAAACAGAAAAGTAAAATGTCCAAAAAAAAAACTCAGTTTTTCTTGAGAAACTAGAAGAAAAAAATGTCCAAAAAAAGGCAAAACTTACATATATTCAACAGAGCTACTCCAACATGCAGCCACCCAGAGCAGCGCAGTTCTGGAACAACCCTGCTGTAACTTGTGCTAACAACGGGCTAATTAAACCATAAAGTAATAACATCCACACTGTTGGACAAAAGGTATTATTTCTTACAAGTCCAGTAGCAACAAAGACAGGTCACCATCAGTCTGTGATTTTGTAGCCTCCTTCAGCTTCCTCAAACAGAACATGCCAATGTTCACTCTGGTTTAATCTCTGCTTCGCTTCCAAATACATTACTGTCTTACTTTTACTTCCAGGCTCTGCTAAGGTGCAAACAGAAAATGCAAACTTCGTCTTTTTCGTCTTCTTGTGCTTTTTATTGATGATATGCAAACTGAAAATGCTAACGCTAGCATTACAGCTAACAATCATAATGCAGGTAAAGAGCTCCCTCTATAAGCCACCTACCTGCTTCACAAAACTGTCAAGTGTCAACATTCACCTCTTGCACAACAAGTACCTTTGTTGGTGGGTTTTCAAAGGTAACAAATGGAGGTGGACAGAATATGATTTAAATGCAAATAATCCCCTACGAGCTGATGCCCATTATGCTTCTCATTCAAGAATCTAGTAGATCCTCCTTAAACATTTTGGTACATTCAGAACTTGTTTTTGCCAAATGCAAACACATTTTTTGTTCAGTAAACAAAGTTTAGAAAAGTTTTTTTCATAAAACAAAAAGTCCCATTTTCCTTTTTTTTAAATTAGAAAGACATTTTAGCTATAAACATGATTCAAGTACTGCAACTACTAATTGTTTATTTAATTATTGTCAAAACTCTAATAATAATAAAAACAAAGCATTAAAATACCTAAGTAAATTATATCTTTGTGTGTTATTTTTCATGTGTGTTGAGGAAAACATGTTTAATTTTAACGAAAACCAGATTAGAATCACAATATGGACAAGCTGAAAATCTAATTTGATGATAAAATCTCTCTTAAATTTCATTTATTCTGGAGCTACAATTATCACGTTGTAACAATGTAGCAGCAACGTTGTTATTAAAAGTGCCGAATAAGTTACAGAGAGGACATTTAACAGAAGTTGTAAAGCGACTTTCGGAGGACGTTGTAGTGTGACGTTTCAGCAGTGTACCAACGTCCCCTGTGGAACGTAGTAACCTAAACGAGGTTGTCACTACGTCACAAACGAAACGTCGCAAAATGCGACTTTCTGTGTTAGTAGGGAAATCTGATCTCACAGGAGCCAGTTTATTGCCATTAGTGCAGATGAGCCGTTTATTTACCGTGAAAGAATAAAACTAAACTTGTTCTCAGCAAGTGTGAAGGAGGTGCTAAAAGAGCCTTGGAGTTTTTTTTTCTTTTTGCCTCGTCTGTCCGCTGTGTGCTGACGGCAGATCAAACAGATAGTCTTTGTGACGGACTCCCCTTTGAAAATCTGCAGCTGAAAGAATATTAAAAGAGAGCGGGAGAGAGATCAGGCGCTGTGTGGATGTACCTGTGTGTGAGTGTGTGTGTTGGTATGCGAAAAGCCCCTTTAAAAATAGATGAAAGTGCTGACATGGCCAGTCATCCTACACTCCACACACACTTAAATATGCATCAGTGATACACACTCAGTCTCCCTCCCGCTTGTGGCCTCAGAGCTCCCTCTGTAACCCCGTCTATCAGTCACACACTCTGAATCTGCTCTTTGTGCGTCTGCAACATCACACACACACACGCGCGCACATGCACGCACGCACACGCACGCACACGCGCACACACACACACACGCGCACACACACACACACACACACACACACACACACACACGCACGCACGCACGCACACGCACGCACACGCACACACACACACACACACACACACACACACACACACTTTTTCCCTCTGGTGTCGAGGACTGATTCAGAGCAGCTTCTTCTTCTTGCGTTTAGTCACGCAGCGCACCAGGCTGCGGTGTTTCATGCTTTTCACCACGGAAACGTTTTGAATGTCTTAATTACATCGACTCCATCCAACAAACTTGATCCTGGCATCACTTTCCAAACAACGAGACATTTCTTTTTTACCTCTAAAATCCCTCTTTCTGCAGAAATGCAATCTGACCCCACTCCGACTGTCTGCTTTGCTTCTAAAGGATCAGGCCACTTGCTGCTTTGGCACAAAATCTGCTTTGTCAATAAACCGTGAGGTGCTGAATTGTAAATTGCGGACGTGACTTCTTGCTAGAAACAGAGATGAAGAGCTTTTGCACAACTTAAAACAATCCACAGTAACTTCCTACCGGCAGCTGACGCCGTGGAGCTCTGCTGCTAATGGCTGAATCTGGACCAGGCTCCATCCAACGCTCCAGTTAGAGGAGGATGTTTCTCCTTGCACACTCAGCAGGCGTATCGTCTTTAGGGTGAATGGCATTACCATTCACAGGTAGAAATTAAACCAGTTGTGATGAAGGTTGCGGTCACTTTAGAATTCAAATTGCTTCAGGCAAAAGTTTATTGCAGCTCAGCGTTTCTGCAGAACACTTTGTCCTGCTATGTCTTATTAAATTATAGAACAGAGGCAGCAGGAATGTCGCCTACAAGCAGACAAGCTGCTGTTTTTTTTATCAAAATGTTCCATTTAGATGTTTTGTATCCAACTAAAGAAAATAAATTTATAAGATGCTCAAAGTCTGGATGTAGGAAGTCTAAATCTAGAAAAAGAAAATTCCCCTCATCAAGTTACTCTGGAAGCTCCCATGTTGCTGCAGGAGTCTTTACTGACTACTAAAAAACCTTCAGCCGCTCAAGTATTAAAGAACAATAAATCACCTGAAAAACAGGTGACTTTTGAACCCAAACACCCTGTCAAGGGGAAGATGATGCCTTCTCTTTATCTAACCATCTGGCCATTGTCTACTTATCTGAAGTTAGACCACAGAGCAAAAAACGGTCATCGCTGTTCCCTGCTCCTAATCCTCCAGTTACTTCTGGCTCTGCCCAGGAGTTACCTATCAATTGGATTAGTCTGAAAACATTCATAACCAACCACCTCAGCAAACTCCTTTCGATGAGAAAGAGCAGCGACTGTAATCTCCCTGGATGGCCACACTCCTCACCGTGTGGCTAAAGCCTGGTTCACACTGCAGGGTTTTAAAATAGCTGGACGATTTTGGAAGCATGAGACCACACAGGTGGTGATACAAAATCCAGATATAAAGTTTTGGTCCATCTTTGGTGTTCACACACCAACATGCGCTGCTCCTGAACCCAAACGTGACTTCAGAGCAAGCAAACATGGCGACGGAAGAGCGTGCAGCGTACATCTGTTACCTCACTTTCCTGATTGGCTACACAACATTCAACTGGCAGCATGTTGGTCTTCAAGGCCAGAACAAGACCATCCATCATGTTGAATATCTGTGATTTCTACTAGGAGCGGTCCTGATGTGCCTCCCAGCACTTCCGAGCACTAATTACACACCACACACGGCAGGAATATCTGATAAGATTATCTTTAGAGCCACCACGGTAATCTGGAGCAACCCAAAGGTTATCAGAAGAGGAGAATTGAGTCAAAAATCGGTACACTCGTGTTTCCTGATTCTCTGACCCGGTCAGGTCTCTGTCCTGCTGCTGCATTGCAGAGATTTAATCAATCGTACAGATGCTAGAACTTTCATCGTGATGCTGGGCCAGCTAATTTAAAATTGAAGCATTTAAAATGTCAATTACAAGATAATTATATTAATGGCAGAATGTTGTTTTGCTGTTTTGCTCCTTTCACCTTGAACGATGGGTAAATTGTCTCGGCTCAGGAGTGTTTAATGCAGCGGCCTCTTTATCGGCACAAACGAAACCGAGATCCCACCTAACTGGGGGGTGGGGGGTGGGGGTGGGGGCTGTTAGAGAAGAAAAATGGGAAGAGGGGATGGAGGGATAGCTGTGAAAAGACAGAAAAGAAGAGCAAAAGAGCCAAACCAAAGACAATGTGAATGGGGAGTTGCAAGCATAATGAAAGATGAAGGCTGAGGAGGGGTGGAGGGAACAAATGACACATGAGAAAAGGAATAAAGGATCGGGGGAGGAATGGAGATCATGAAGTTGAAAGGAAGAGAAGACACAGATTTAAGGTGGGAATGAAAGCAAGAGGGGGGAGAATTGGATGACAAACTTTCACCAAATTTCACCATCTTTAAACAACAAAAACTCATTGATATTTAAAAACTTGAATAATGCATCATAACCATACAGAACCACGGTGGAATTTTCTGCTTTGCCAGTTTCTCATCAGGGTTTTTTCTCTGAAAACACCTCGGTTCCTTGAGTTTCTGTCAAACGTGTAAAGAAGTTTCAACTCAGCAAAGTAGATAAAGTGTTTGTTCTGTTAATGTTGAAGTGTTACTTAAAATTTAGCCTGGATTTTTCTGAACAGTCGTTGGAACAAGGAAGAGAGGCAGCATCAATCAAAGGAAAAAAAAGAATAAAACTCAAATTTAGGAAGGTAAAGATGGCAGCAAACCAGCAGCATGAGAAGAAGACAGGATTAAAAAACCAAGATGTCAAAAAAGTAAAAATTAAAGATACGAGAAGTTTAAAAGAAAATTTTTCCAGCAGAACGATGAACAAAACCACACAGGAGGAGGGAGGAAGAGGCTGACGGAGAAGGAAGGGGTGGGCGGGGCAGCACAGTACCCCCGACTCAGCTGGAGTCTGGTGAGCTGGAGGTAAATGGAGTATTGATTCAGAGGAGATGAGATTTTCAGAGTAAACACATAACTGAACCGCGTCGTCTGATGTGAGCAGAATCCACTCGCTGGAGACCAACAGTCAGAGCAAAAAACATCACTTTCCCCGCTCTCAAAGGGCCGTGCACTGCACATGTCTGCATCGTCCTCAAGTCAAGAGCAGCTTCAGACAAACACAGGTTCAGATACTCAAACCAAAATGTCAGAAGGTTCTCCAGATTCAGAAACGTGACGTTTGATTCCAGTTCAACGCAGATTTAGTCACAGATGAGTTCAAAACGGAGAAGCAGAAGTTTTAACAGACTAGGAGAGAAAAATCAGGAGTTTAGATGAAACTTTTAGAAGTTGAGACATAGAACAATGTTTCACAGAACTGAAGTTTCCTATTCAGCCAAAAGACCCAAGACCTGGAAAATATTTTGTTTTAGTACCAAAGCACCAACAGAACCATCATCAAACAGCAGAGATGAGACCTGGTGGCTCCAAACCAGACCTCCTTCTCTGATCCTGTCCATGAAGACCAGACCCAGGACTGGAGACATAGGACAGACCTGATGGAGTCCATCTCACTCTTACAGGTTTAACTGGACGTTCCATCGGCTGAGTGGTTTAGACAATTGCAACTTGAAAATGGTAAGTGTTGTAGAAACCCATCTGCTTGTTGTTTTTAACAAAGCCAATAATCATTTCCTCAGCAGAATAATATTGTTTCCTCTAATCCAAATAAACTGCTGCTGTTTTCTAACAACGCTGCTTTATTTCCTGGTGAGCTCAGAGCACAACGTGTAATTATCATGATAATAGATTCCTGTCTAATGAACGTTGTAGACGTTCCTTCCTGCTGCTCCGAGCCGCCGAGGCCTTGAAATCCAGCAATCAATACAAACGGATCATAAAAGGAAGCAATGGTTTTGATGGAGAAAGGAACGGCCCGAGGCGGCGAGCTAATTAGCTTCTGCTCCTGCATTTGGCGAGGAGAGACGGTTTTAACTGATGTTCAAACTTTAATGTTTTCCTGGAAGCGGTACATGACTGAAGGAACGTCTGCATATGAAAACATGATGGGTGTGTGTGTGTGTGTGCCAACATTTCACCTTATATGGTTTTATTTAGGACCAGTTGTAGCTGAGGTACAGCGGGTTGTCCAGCAGGACCCTCCAGAGGGTTGCAGGATCGGTCCCAGCCCCCAGAATAATTCTGCTGTTGTGTCCTTGGGCAAGACACTTCACCCACCTTGCCTGGTGGTCAGAGGGACTGGTGGTGCCAGCACCGTCCCCTCTGTCAGGGCGCTCCAGGGAACTTGTGGCGATAGTATAGCTCATCACCATCACTGTGTGAATGGATGAATGATTCGCTGTTGTGTAAAGCGCTCTGGAGTCCTCTGACTCCGATATACGAGTACGAGTCTTTTATCCTTGAGTTTAATTTAAGCTAAAAGGCTCGTCATTTTTTTCAACCCATCGGCAGTGGACTCCAGTTTGAGTTAATGCCTAGTGAGTTGATCTCTAGAGATCCATGCGTCTCCCTGCAGTGCCGGAGAAGCCCCAACCCCCCTCCCTAGAGGAGCAGAGGATTACCCCGGGGGTCGCAACCAGCAGCCGCCAGAGCCCTGGGAGATAACAATGGCAAGCCCCCAGGCCCCCCCGCAGCTGCCCAACCCTGAGCTGGCCAAGCTCGAAACACAGCGGCCCGGGGACCAACCCCACCCGGGACCTGACAGAGCCCAGGGATCCAGAACCCACCAGGCAGCCACCAGGAGTGACCTGACAGATCTCAAACACTTCCCGCCCCCGACACAGGAGCAGCGGATATGCAAGCAGACTGAGGCTCATCCTACTGCCCCCGCGACCCAACCTCGGATAAGTGAAAGAGGATGTATGGATGGACTATTAGATGAATGGATGGATGGGCCATGTTCAGCCTGCATGCTAATCTCAGAGTGACCCACTGAATTTCAATAATACCAAGTATAATAACACTAGTTTCTCAGTGAACTTTGTCTTTAAAATTTTTTGACCCAGACCATTTAAATCTTTACAAATCTACATTTATGTTTCAGTAATACACTTTAAATTATTCAAGTTTTTTTTTACTCCACCCTTTTATTCAATCTGAAAAAAAAAACAAAATCATACAGTGATGTTTTAGTAACACTCAATATGAGAAAAACCACTTAGAAAAAACCTCTTTGGAGAAAAAGAAAGGAACCCCCCACCCACATGTGTGTGTGTGTGTGTGTGTGTGTGTGTGTGTGTGTGTGTGTGTGTGTGTGTGTGTGTGTGTGTGTGTGTGTGTGTGTGTGTGTGTGTGTGTGTGTGTGTGTGTGTGTGTGAATGTCTGACTGCTGACAGCTGGATGCATTTTCTTCAGGACTGAATTCACAACTTAATTTAAATCTTGGCACACTGCAGAGAGCTGCACTTTAACGTGTTGCGTCCTAATGTAAAAAGAGATTAGCAAGAGTGTGTGTGTGTGTGTGTGTGTGTGTGTGTGTGTGTGTGTGTGTGAGAAAGAGAGGGGGAAATTGAGACAGAGATAAATAACCAAAATCTGCAAGAAAATCAGAAAGATGCACAACGATGACAAAGACAAATTGACTGCCACACCTGTCCTTATGCAAGCAAGTGCGCACATGCACAAACGCACGCACACACATCTGTATTTGTAAACACACAAGCTCATGGCACAAAGTACACAAACAGTCTCCAATCCACACAAACAACAACGACTTCCATCCTTAAAGGCAGAAAGCAAGGCACTAATTACCTCCATCTTCAATCACACTTTTAGTATTCAGCTGCTGCTCCCTTATCTCACTGAAACACTGATTCAACACAACAGCAGCGCGACCACCGAGGTCCAATCAGTGGCTCACACTCACACAGAACCCTGTAACTATCACATACACACACACACATTCACCCACAGACATAAATGCATGTGTGCGCGCGCACACACACACACACACACACACACACACACACACACACACACACACACACACACACACACACACACATTTCTGCTGTGTTTAATGAACATTTGCTCTTAAAGGTTTCATGTTTATGTTTTTGGTTAGTGAGTTAGGAAGTTGTATCCATCGCTGACCAGTAAAACTCTGGTCATCAGACTGTCTGCCTCGTTCAGCTCTTCTGCTTTGTTAAGGAGATTTAGGCCAAGATCATCAAAGAACAAAACAGGGTTAGGGGTGTTTTTTTCCTTCACTCTTGCTTTGATTTTACTTCATTATTTCATGTCTGGTTTGTTTCAGGTCCAGGTCAGTCGGTCCCATCTTCAGGCTCTGACACTAAACAGAGAGTCCTAGAGCTGTTGCCTTGCAGCAAGGAGGTCCTGGGTTCGCTGCCCGGCCTGAGATCTTTCTGCATGGAGTTTGCATGTTCTCCCTGTGCATGCGTGGGTTCTCTCCGGGTACTCCGGCTTCCTCCCACAGTCCAAAAACGTGACTGTTAGATTAATTGGTCTGTCTAAATTGTCAGATGTGAGTGTGTGTGTGCATGGTTGTTTGTCCTGTGTGTCTCTGTGTTGCCCTGCGATGGACTAACCCCGCCTGATTGCCCATTGACCGCTGGAGATAGGCACCAGCCCCCCGCGACCCTACGTGGACAAAGCGGGTTCAGACAATGGATGGATGGATGGTCCTCGAGTTATCTTTAATTTAGAAGCTGGACTGGATTTTTGAAGGAGTTTTTTTTGGTTTCAGTCATGTTTCTTGTAAACATCTGTTTAGTTTAAACTCGTCGTCGTTAACATGAATAATTTGCCTCAAACTCAGACTGAATCATAAATTTCAGACAGAAGTCAGCCCTTTTTAAACATGTTTATTCTTCATCAAAACCTAAAATTTTTCACTTTATGCTTATTTATTCTATAAATCTCAATTTACAGGTGCTGGCCAGTAAATTAGAATATCATCAAAAGGTTGAAAATATTTCAGTAATTCCATTCAAAACGTGAAACTTGTACATTATATTCATGCAATGCACACAGACCAATGTATTTCCAATGTTCATTACATTTAAATTTGATATTCATAAGTGACAACTAATGAAAACTCCAAATTTGGTATCTCAAAAAATTAGAATATTCTGAAAAGGCTGAATATAGAAGACACCTGCTGCCACTCTAATCAGCTGATTTACTCAAAACACCTGCAAAGGCCTTTAAAAGGTCCCTCAGTCTTGTTTTGAAGGCACCACAATCATGGGGAAGACTTCTGACTTAACAGCTGTCCAAAAGACAATCATTGACACCTTGCACAAGGAGGGCAAGACACAAAAGGTGATTGCTAAAGAAGCTGGCTGTTCGCAGAGCTCTGTGTCCAAGCACATTAACAGACAGGCGAAGGGACGGAAAAAATGTGGTAGAAAAAAGTGTACAAGCTCTAGGGATAACCGCACCCTGCAGAGAATTGTGACGACAAACCCATTCAAAAATGTGGGGGAGATCCACAAAGAGTGGACTGCAGCTGGAGTCAGCGCTTCAAGAACCACCACGAGGAGACTCATGAAAGACATGGGATTCAGGTGTCGCATTCCGTGTGTCAAGCCACTCTTGAACATGAAACAACGCAAGAAGCGTCTCGCCTGGGCCAAGGACAAAAAGGACTGGACTGATGCTGAGTGGTCCAAAGTTATGTTTTCTGATGAAAGCAAGTTCTGCATTTCCTTTGGAAATCAAGGACCCAGAGTCTGGAGGAAGAGCGGAGAAGCACAGAATCCACGTTGCATGAGGTCCAGTGTAAAGTTTCCACCGTCAGTGATGGTGTGGGGTGCCATGTCATCTGCCGGTGTTGGCCCACTCTGTTTCCTGAGGTCCAGGGTCAATGCAGCCGTCTCCCAGGAAGTTTTAGAGCACTTCATGCTTCCTGCTGCTGACCAACTTTATGGGGATGCAGACTTCACCTTTCAACAAGACTTGGCACCTGCACACAGTGCCAAAACCACCAGCACCTGGTTCAAGGACCATGGTATCCCTGTCCTTGATTGGCCAGCAAACTCGCCTGACCTTAACCCCATAGAAAATCTATGGGGTATTGTGAAGCGGAGGATGCAATACGCTAGACCCAACAATGCAGAGGAGCTGAAGACGACTATCAGAGCAACCTGGGCTCTCATAACACCTGAGCAGTGCCACAGACTGATCGAGTCCATGCCACGCCGCATTACTGCAGTTATTGAGGCAAAAGGAGCCCCGACTAAGTATTGAGTGCTATACATGCACATTCTTTTCATGTTCATTCTTTTCAGTTGGCCAACATTAGAGAAACAAACATTTTTTCATTGGCCTTTAGAATATTCTAATTTTCTGAGATACCAGATTTGATGTTTTCATTGGTTGTCACCTATAAATATCAAAATTAAACGTAATAAACATCGGAAATACATTGGTCTGTGTGCATTGCATGAATATAATGTACAAGTTTCACGTTTTGAATGGAATTACTGAAATATTTTCAACCTTTTGATGATATTCTAATTTACTGGCCAGCACCTGTATAAGTTTATGATAATTAAACATTTAAATAGCTTGGATTATATTTCTAGTTAAACTAACTTGAATCCCATCAACAGCCTTTTCTCAGCTAGTTTCTGACCTTTTATTTGCTAAGTCACTCGCTGCTTCTTTATTTAAATAAACGATGATAATGATCAGTAATTGTTGTTTGTCTGCACCCAGGAGCCAAATGCCAATCACACAGGCTCGGGCTAATGAGGTGGAGACGCTCCCATCAGTAAACAATGTGTTAAACTAAACCACAACAGAGTCGTCAAACTTCTGTTTGGTTATTCAACGATGCATCAATGTGCTCTGGTGGATTTAAATCCAAACAAAATCCTTCTAACTGGAAATATGAAGGATTATTTGCAATCAGAAATACTATTTAGGATCGTTTGACTTATTCATCATGGCATCTATTTTGTAAAAATTAGAAAAGTAACGTTTGAGAAGAAATGTGCTGATGTATTTATCATCACATGGATTCCTATTATCACGATGTTGGATGAATAAAATGAATGTGCATAATCCAACTTCAATTACTGATAAATAAACCCAGCTTAAAATGTCTGCTGACATCAGGTAGCTTATACCCGGGAAAACTTTTAAAGTTTATCAGTTAAAGATGTTTGTGATTCATTTCTTTGATGAATCACATGGAAACAACTCAACGACTAATATGATACAGTTTTACCTCAGCATGTGTTTAAGTGTCTGATTTTTAATATTTTTTTTTTTGTTTTCCAAGGTCAGATGGCTTTGGAAGAAGAACAAAGTACTTTCCTTTCCTTCCATTCTATCTGGCATCGGTTATCACGGGCTGCCTGTGGGCACGCATGAGCCTCGCTTGAATTGTAGGAGATTGAATCCACCTAAGAAGCTGGCGAACCCTGGGGGGAAAGGGTGTTCTATGTCAATCAGGAAAGCTCCGATGTTCTAAACAAGCTTCCTGTAAACACCCCCCTGGTCAGCAGAGGGCGTAGCGCTCTTCTGGACTATCCTGCCATCACTGCAGTCATGTGCTTACGTATTTAGTCTACACGGACAGGTTTGTCCTCCACCTCTTCATCCAGTCACCACGACTAAACTCACGTTTCATGTAACTTCCTGCCACAAACACGTAAAATGTTTGCTGTATATCTTTGTCCTCCTTCAGTCGCGGGTGTATTAACATTTATATCGTCGGACTTTTTCTGTTTGATGTTCTTCAATCTTCTCTTTTGTCTGGAGCTACAAAAGTCCGGCGAACGGCAATGCTGTTGACGAAGTTAAAGGAAGTGGCGTCCTGAACAATCACAGGCTTGGGGTCTCTGTCACCCAATTTTAATGTGACTAAATAGATTTTAAACAATTCAATTCAACAGTTATTTATACTTTCTTTGGAAGTTTTGAATTTTTCTCCATAAATCTGGAGGCATTCCAGAAGCTCCACGACGTAGCCTTCTATAGCCATGACTGGTCAATTTGGATGATTGACACCTTTTTTGGATTGTTAGGACCAATAGAATGAAGCGTTACTCGCCAAAATGTGATTTATAGTACAGCCAAGTATTATTATTATTATTGTTATTATTATTATTACAATTAGATTAGTCAAAACACACATGCACAAAGAAGGAACTAGGCCAGCTGTCAGGGATTTTTCAGTCTGTTTTTGGTCATAATGTCTTTGTTTTCTGCCTAAACCTTTTCCAGTTTGACAAATGAGGTAGAGCTAGTGGCAAATGGTGAGAACGTCTGGATTAATGAAACTTTTCAAGGTAAAACATCAAAGTTGACAACTTTTTAGAGCTCAGCTAGAAAAAAATATTTCTGTTATTCTTTTGCTTGTATCTCTGTGAAGCCTTGGTGTATAATGTAATGAGACACATCTTTAGAATCAGCAGGCCCTAGCTTCAGAATGGTGGGTTGGAATGTGCGAACAATGAAAAGTCCAGCAGTGTTGGATACAGAAATGTGGCAAGAACTTCCACACAGTGGTGCTGTATAAAAGCAACTTTTTATGATTCATTTAAAGGGAGAAAAGGCAGTTTTGGCTTGCTTTTAGCATCCCCTAGTGTGCGTTTGTAGAAGTGAAACCAAAACCTATCTCCTTGCTGTGCATTCGTTGAAACGTCTCCCAGCATTCCTAAGTGTCTAGAGGAGTGATTCATCACTAAATTAAACAAATCAGCTGCATTCATGATCTGAAATAGGAAACATGCTAGAGCCAGACAGCAGCGTCAGGTATGTAAGCTCATTTTTTTATAAGACCAGCAACTGTGAAGTTGCAAGTGGAATATTCTGGCCACAAGGGGCAATAGGGGCTGGGTGGTCTTATATAAACGCTGTAAAAGGTCATTTTAGCACATACTGGCTCAAGAAAATGATTTAAAAATGTGAAAAAGTTGCAAAGTGTCCCTTTAATTCTAGTTTCATTTGTGTCTGGAGCACGTAAAAAAGAATTAAACGTTCTTGTAGCCAAGGCTCTGCAGTTTGTATAATATTAATAATAATAATAATAATAATAATAATAATAATAATAATAATAATACTTTTTATTTGAGGGCACCTTTCTCTAACCCAAGGTCACCTTACAATTAAACAAAGATAAAAACAATAAAAACAATAGAGGTTGATAGAGCAATAAGAACAAATAAGATACATAAACATTTGAAACATTCTATCTAAAGGGAATAAACTTGTTTGAATAAGTGGGTTTGAGGTGTGCCTTGAATGATGGAAAAGAGTCCGTATTTCTAATGGCAGAGGGAAGTGAGTTCCAGAGCCGCGGAGCAGAGCAACTGAAAGCTCTGCTCCCTATGGTGGTAAGGCGAGCACGAGGTTGAACCAGATGAAGTGCAGATGAGGATCTAAGAGACCGGGAAGTGGTTGCAATAGTTAGTAAATATAGGTAGTAAATTTCACAGATATGCTGCTATGTATAGATTTAAATGTGAGTAGTTGGATCTTGTATGATCCTGGTCTCTATTGGCAACCAGTGTAAGTTTTTAAGAACAGGAGTGATGTGATTTCTTGAGGGGGTACCAGTAATGATGCGTGCTGCAGAGTTCTGGAGAAGTTGGAGTTTATGAAGGGATTTAGTTGGGGGACCAAATAGAAGGGAGTTACAATAGTTGATGCGAGAGGTGATGAAACTATGAATGAGGATTGCAGCAGCATGAGGCGTGAGAAAAGGA